>NW_007728968.1:222487-266321 GCF_000696425.1 Galeopterus variegatus | reverse complement strand
ATTAATCTTTGGTTTTGATGGAATTGGCCCTCAGCTAAAAGCAAAAGACCTCCCTTTACCAAATACATCTTCCTTGAAGGAGGAGGATGATAGATCAGAGCACAGGCATTTGGCACAGAGACCAGGTGGGTCCCCCAGTGATGCTGCCAGGCTTCAGTGGCTGGCCAGCTGGACTGACCCCAATCTCATTTATCAAGAGCCATACCAATCCACAGCTTGGCTTCAGTGTTAGTCCCAACCCATTGACCCTGACAGCGAATTTGTGATCCCAAAGGCTTCTCACCATTGGAGAATCTCCAGAATTAAATAAAACAGACAGTTGGTAAGCCCAAGGGCCAGGTTGTGCCCAGAACTCTATAATTACTCTGTTCAGGAAAAGCAGAATAGTCTCCAACATCCCAGTGGGGTGGGGTAGCTCCATCACTCCACGGTGATTCACAATGACTTGGGAGATTAATACTGATGTTTGTAGATTTCTCAGCCAGGCAAGACTCAATGAGAAGAACCTGGAGTCATCAAGAGATCATCCCAACAAATATCTCAAATGTACATCAGAAAGAACATAGACCTAGGAGTCAACAGACCCCAGATAAAGCCCAGCTCTGTCTCCTGCAAGGTGTTTTCATCTGCAGAAAGCATCTTAACCTCTCTAAGCTTCTGTTTCTTCAGAGGCTAAAATGGATGTAATTTATGGCGTTATGAAAGCTGGAGAGGCTAGTCACATGGACAGGTTTAGCAAGTGATGGGAAACATGAAATGGGTGAAGGAGGGATGTCTGAGGTGGGCCGATGGTTGAATAAGAACGGAGATGACAAGAACGTGCGGTGAAAAAAAGGACAAAGAAATGAATCATGGGGAAGACTGCAGTCAGCAGGGCAAGAGGAAAGCAAGTCAGAGCTCAAATGGAATGTGGTCAGAGGGCATAATAAGGAAAAATATAAGAAAATCACATTTTCTAGTAGACACACCAGGAAAATTGTCTAAAGTTTGCCTAGTGTTCGATCTTGGAAGAGCAATGAAGATGTATTATTACTCCATCAATAAATGGCTCCTGAAAATATAGAGGGCAAAAGTAGCAAATAGGTTCCTCCTCACGAGTGAACTCCAGCTGATTGATCAGTTACCTGGAGCAATGTGTTTGGGACAATCTGAGCCCTCACCTACATGCAGTGGGAGAGAGCTGTTTCAGCTGGTGGTGTCTGCAGTGGGATGGAAGGCAAGAATGGTAGCCTGCACGCCATGTGTGGTGGACGCTGTGACGTGTCACCTAGATGCCCCCTTTGGGACTAAGGGGCTCACTGCTCTGGCAACAGGGACTGTTCGTGTTGGATAACAGTTCTCAGTTGGGCACCTCTCGAGGAAAGGCCCTCAGCCCAAGGGAGCTGTCATCTGTGGGGAGTCCACAGCTGTCACTGCAGTAAGGCCAGCTCCCCCTGACATGATGTGGGATATCTGCAGGACTACCTCAGTTCTAGAATTCCCTGTGGGATCAGTGGAAGCCTTTGTTGTGACTGCACTGCAGCTCAACTCCTCCCTTGACCCAATCCTGCTTCCCTTACTCCCTTACAGGTGCTGGTCCTAAGAGTGCACCCCAATAAACTTTCTGCATGCAAATCTCTGTCCTGGATAATGAGAGGGCTACAGTCAGCCCTGGGTTCCTTGTGGGCTGGAAAAAGAGCATCCGAACTTCCAGGGTCCACCTAGTAGGAGGGCTGAGGTTTCTACCACAACCAACCAGGGCTTTTGCTCTGGTGGTGGTGGTGGACCCGGGAGAGCAGATAGACAAATTGCCAAGCTACACAGGGCCATGAGGAATAGTGATATTTGGGTGACTCTGCAGCCTTAGGATGGATGGCGAGGCACAGCAAGCAGTTCTCAAAGACAACAGATCTGTCCTAGTTCTGTGCAGCAGTGGTTCAAAGGTCGGTCACCAGCATGACGTGCCTGTGTTAGGATGCAGCTGGTGTGGGGCAGTGCTTTCTGGCTCCACACAAAGAAAGGCTTGCAGGCAGGAGTGAAATTCAAAATATTTAATAACTGATATGGCACAGGCAGTGACCAAAGGATGTAGCTGCAAACAAACAACATGGCCAGGGGGGTACGTCCTAGCCAAACGTCCGCCTTGGCAACAAGGAAGCAGCCCAACTTGCAAATAGGGAGAAGAGGATCTGCAGGGAGGGGATCCCCAAGTCAACAGAGAATTGTCTGCCTATCTCCTACAGAAGTCCCAGAGAAGATTCCACTAAACCCCCAGCACTCTGCAGAGCATGGTTTAAAAACCATTGCTAGGGAGAAAGAGAAGCGCCTTCAAGGTCCAGCTTCACGGCCCAGTATCGGCTCTCCCTTCAGTGCACAGGGCCAGCCTCCGAAAGAGCCAAGACCTGATTCTACCCAAGACACGTCCATAAAAGCTCTAAGTGACATGTCATCATCTTGTCATTCTGTTTACCTTTTCTTTTGCCAAGCAGTGTTCATGTGGGGTCTCCCTAAGCAGTACTCCTGGTTCCAGCATTTCCAGATGAGGACAACAACGCCCCTCACTGCAGTCCCTAGAACTCAGAACATAGCCCAGATTCACGCAGAGTGAGTCCTGGCCAGTGAGGAGCTGGAATCCTAGTCCCGCCCAGGCAGCTGCCAGAGCCACTCCAAGTCTCTCTCTTCCAGCTCAAATTTGCCTCCCTGCTACTTAACTTTCACTAAAAGCACCATGCTCCTGCTGCACTTTGGACAAAGTCACAAGGGGTCAATTATCTTGCAGCAATGAGGCTGGAGTACCATTTCTTCAGCTTGCATAAGAGGAAGCTCCACATGATGAAACAAGTCATTGGCCCATGAGGTCTTGTGGGAGGGTGCTGGAAGGGAAGGCCTTCCCTTGAGAGCAATGCACCAAGACCTCTCCCCTTCTGACCTCACACACCATGAGTCTGCTGTAACACACTTGCCCAACCCAAGAAATTCCCCCAGAAAACGCCACTGAAACACTTCCCCCGAACTGTTCTCCACAGAGCTCAACAGATTGTGTCTCTTGATGCTGATTTTGCCCCTACTGTGTCTTACAAATTGGGTCTACTCCCCAGGAAGGGCACCCTTGTCCTGTGAATTTTATTAGTGGTTGTTCATACTGTCATTCATACATAACAATGGCCTCCCAGACTTCACCAGCTCTGTCCCTTCCAAATGGAAACCTCACACAGCCCTGAATTAGCAGACACAGGATCTGAGTGCCAGCTTCACAAGAACTCATTGAAGCTGGGCACCAGCTGTGCCTATGAGGTATATGGGGACATCTGGGGAAGACAGGACATTACACTGAGCACCAAGTTCTGTTAGTCAGCCTGGATCCTATTCCCAGCTCTGCCACTTACCAGCTCGTTAACCTGGGAAAGTTACTCCAAACTGTTCAAGCCTTTTTCTTTAGTGTAAAATGGTTATAACCATAGTATCTATCTTATAGGGTTGCACTAAGAATTAAACAAAATTATATATATATATGGCACTTAGCACTTAGCACTATGCCTAGCACATAGTCAATGATTTAGCAATTATGAATACTGTTAATCATTCAAACATTTATCGGTCAGTTGCTATAAACCCTATACCTGGTAAGGGCTGGGGCTTTCAGCTTCTGCCCTCAAGAACCTCACAGTCCAGTGGGAGAGGACCTCAGAAGAACCAACAGTTAGGATGTAGGATAGTAAGTGTTTTATTAAGGATTACTTTTAAAAGAACTATCACTCACAGGTGACAACCAGTTTTTGCTAGCCATTATGTGCTACATGCTTTATAGAAGTCAAGCATGTTCTAGTCTAAATACCTGAGTTCAAAGATCCCAGCATTACCACTAAATAATTATGTTATCTTCAGCACGTTAATTAACTTCTTCGAAACTTAGTTATCTCATTTTGAAAACAGACACAAAAGTTAGAAAAAATGTATACATAAAATGTCACCAGAGTGCTTTGCACACAGTAGGTGTTTAAAAGATGCCTGTTGGCTATAGGAGTTGAATAAGCATTTAAAGAAGTGACTTTGAGTGTTCAGAAGACTGATTCTAGACAGCTATTGCCCCCTATTGCTGGAGAGTCTGTCTGGGTATGTTTGAAGGCCCAGGAAACATGTCTGCCTGGGCTACGTGGCAGGAATGTGATGCTCAGTGGCTTATCTGGTTTGGAGCAAGCTCTGAGCCAATGACAGCAGCCACAGGGACCAGAGTCTGGCCACTCCAGTGGAGTTTCTGGCAAGAACCAGGCAGACTGTCCCAAATAAGGTAGGTCCTCCAGGACCAGGGTGGATGATGGGGAGGGGCAGGGTAAGGGCAGAGAGAGGTTCACACTCCAGGAGAACCTGAATGCTCAGGGCTCTCCCAGGCATTCCCAATCTTGCATCCACCAACCCCACATCATGGCCAGGATGGCTCATGCTGATTCCAGGCCAGGCCCTCAGGGGAGGACAGTAGGCAAATCACATCATATTTCTCTTTGTCCCAATTTCCTTCTCTGTCAATCAGAAGAGTAATCCTAGTCCTGCCTTTAATGCAGGGTTGCTGAGAAAATCAAATAAGAAAGAACTTTGAGAAATATAAAGTACAGTTGGTTCTCCATATCTATGGGTTCTGATCTGCAGTTTCAACCAACTGTGAATCAAAAATATTCAGGAAAAAACCAATAAAAAATAACAATACAACAATAAAAAATAATACAAACTAAAACCACTATGGAGTAACAACTATTTACATAGCATTTACATTGTATTAGGTATTATAAGTACTCTAGAGATGATTTAAAGTGTACAGGAGGCCATGCATAGGATATACACAAATACTATATCATTTTATATCAGAGACTTGATCATCTGTGGATTTTGATATCCAAGGGAGGTCCTGGAACCAATGCCCCGCGGATACTGAAGGGTGGATGACTGTACCACAGAAATAAAGCACTGTCATTACTAATATCATTACTACTACTGCTACTGTTATGACTACTAAAAACAACTATTATTTGTCAGTCTCTTACTACATATCAGGTTAAGGATTATCACTAATCTTACCTTCAATTTATTAGCTAAAAGATTAAAAAAAAAAAAAAACCAGAAAAACTGAAGCTGAAGGAGACAGAGTCACCACTAGCTCCTTTATTGCTTTTGTGTAACTTTGAAAAAGACTTCTCTTCCTCTGGGCAGCTGCAGCCCCTCTGGTATGCATGGCTCACAAGCGGAATGCAGGCTGGGTTTTAGCTCCTACTCACCCTTGACTAGGCACCTTATGCAGGACACACCCTCAACAACACTTGGTGGCAACCTACGCAGAGAAATTGAGTAGATTGGTTGAGTAGGCAGCCAAGCTGGGACGTGATGCAGGCCTGTCACATTATACAAAGCATGAGTACCTCAGATGGGCAATCTGCTGCCTGCAGCCTCTGTGTAGACCAGAGATCCTGGCTGCCCCTCCCTCACACTCAGCCCCATGCTGGCTACTGTGGGGATGAACAGGACGATGCAGACAGAACTCCACACCGCGGGGAGTATACTACCTCTGAGAAGGAGCCATGCAAATCAGAACACACCAGCCCCACAACTGAGCTGGAGTGCAGAACTGAACAAAAGTGCACAAACCCAGACCTGTTTGCACAAATGAACATTCTTGTAGCATGGCCTGATAAGTCTGTTGCTAAGCCTCCCTCACTTCCTGTCACAGAGCACCGGGCTCTCGGCTCAGGAAAGATAATCACTCTGGGAACTAGTTCTCCTCTGGAGACTTGGCAGAATGCTTGCAGTCTAGAGTGAAACCTGCCTTTCAACAGGGCTTCACCTCTTCCCATGCCAGACAAGGGGAAACCCAACCCGTAAAGGAAAAGGTTTGCATACACATAGTCCTGGCAAGTGTCTGTAGCTGTAAGTAACCCCCAGGGAAAGGAAGGAGCCCTAGATCTCCCAGCTCAGAGCACCTCATAAACAAAGACCCTAAAGTTTCCTGCCAGGACAAGGCGAGACATGGGACACTCAGGTTCCAGGCTGATGGGCAGCTATCATCTGTCAGTTCCAACACCAGTCCCATCTGTGCCGAGGTCCAAGTGGAGAGATCAGACGAGCACTGGGGTGATAGTGGGGGCTGCAGAGGGCAGGAAGGGGAAAAAAGGGTTTGGAAGGATCAACACAAATAGCAGGCATTTTTATCTGACCCCAAAGAAGAGGGCGAGGGAGAGCTGTGTGATCCAAGCCAGGATGAAAGAATGGTTGGTCTCCCCTTGTAATCAAAGAGTTTAATGAGGCTTATTAAAAGCCCATTTCTGGGTCCTGTTGAAAAATTACACCCGTTTTCTTTTTTTCATTAGAATCACCTCCCAGGGATTAAACACATGTATACACAAACACACACACACACACACACACATCCACACACACATGCACACGTACTCACAAGCCCCACCCCCACACCTTCACACTCACATTCCCCACAGGTCTCGCACCTCCATACACCACATGTGCTGTAGGCACATCTACTTCAAAGATGGCCACAATTCACAATGTACACACGCACGCACGGCAAAACAAAAATCCCAGGTCCCTGAGGTTATTCATGTACCCTTTGAAATTCCAGACTTTGAGGGAACTCAAGAGCTTCATCCTCCAGGACTTGTCATCCACATAAACAAACAGCATAACCTCTAATCCATATCGTTCTCCATGTCTTGCCCGAGGCAAGGCAACTCCGCAGAAGCAGGAGCTACCATGCTTGCTTTAGAGTCCTGACTCACTGAGCACTGGTGGAAAGCAGCAGCCTTAAAGCAGGTCACAGCACAAGAAGAGGACATGGGTCCCCCATCCCATCGTGCATTCTCTTTGATAGGCTAAATCCCAACTGCATGCAGGAGGCAGCCCTGGGCCCGGGGCAGGTTTCCCTCCAGTTATCAGCTTACCCTGAACCCACAGCTACCTTCAGTCTCAGGCAGAGAAGGCATTGCTTTCTGGAATGATCAGCTAGACACAGGATAGGACCCCTTGCAGAAAAGCATTCCTCCACCAGCACGGGCTCCACCCTGGTGCTGATCTCCATAACACTATAGACCCATTCAAATGCGAAAACCATAAGGTCAGACAGTTTGCTATCATGAGAAGCAAGTGCTTTGGAGTTGGTAAATCTGGGTTTCATGCCCAGCTCTGACACGTACTCATTGTATAGCCTTGGCCAACTCTCCAAGCCACAGTTTTTTCCTCTACGAAACGGCAATAACTTCGTTCCATCTTACAGAGTTGCAGGGAAGATCATAATGCATCCTACAAACTAAACTGCAAAGCAGACGTTAAAAATTCTCATGATGAGACAATATGAAGAAATGGAGCAACTCGTAAATTGGGCTGTGAGTCCTCAAGGGCAAAGCCTATGTTGAATTTATCTTGTTATCCCCAGTGCCCGGCACAGAGGCTGACACCAAATATTCTGGGGGAAAACAGTATAAAAGAATAAATGCAAAAAGAGTGAATCCATGAGTGAAGTGCTTGCCTAAGGTCACAGAGCAGGTCACTGTGAGATTTGAGCCCAGACCCCCTGTTCCCTGACTCAAGGGCTCTCTGTTCTAGATGCACCAAGCAGTTGGGACTATTGAAGGGACAGTGAGGGTCACACCAGCTACAGTGTGGGCAAGGCTTCAAGGAAAAGATTCAATATGGGCACGGCACTGCCTAAGAGGCTTTTACAAACTTAGCTTTTGAACATTTCAACTCCGCGGTGGGAACAAACAGAACCCACAAGTGCATATAATACCCAAGGCCTCACACTGGCTCTTCTTATTTCCTGACTTGAATTGAGCAAAACAGAAAAGTCACAAGAGTAGGACAATGGGTCTCACAGAGGCTAGGTGGAGGAGACTAGAAGTATATCTCATTGCCGGCTCACTTTCAGGATCATCACTTACCTACTGACTGAGTGTCCGAGAGATCACTAGCCCTCTCTGATGCTCAATGTTTCCATCTGCAAAACAAGAAGACAGTCACAATTAATCCCTTGACACCTCTGGACTAAAATGCATCAAGGGTTTTATACCTAATATTGGTTACCAACTAACTACTTATGATTCCCACATAACTGAGGAAATGGCTAATAGTCAGGACTGCAAGGGAACTATTTAAAAAATGAAGTGGGATAATTATTATTAAGGTGCTGATGGTGCCCAACTCTCTGTACAGAAAATTCAGGCTTCCAATCATTTTGGCACTTATTTCTCCATAGATGTCAAAATATGAAAGACCATTAAGAACATCAGGAGAAAAAGAGCAAAAAAAAAAAAAAAAAAAAAAAAACCCAAACACCAGAAAAACCCTGCCACTACCTCAACACTCTCGCTTTCAACATTTTGGGGTATTGTTCCAATTATTTT
Organism: Galeopterus variegatus; assembly: GCF_000696425.1. Taxonomy (NCBI): domain Eukaryota; kingdom Metazoa; phylum Chordata; class Mammalia; order Dermoptera; family Cynocephalidae; genus Galeopterus; species Galeopterus variegatus. The sequence continues at coordinate 257,946 of NW_007728968.1, read as the reverse complement.
CCTTCTGTATATAGAGTTGACCATTTTTCCGGGCAGGGACTATAAAGATATACAGTCGTCCCTTAGTATCCACAGGGGATTTGTTCCAGGACCCTCCATAGATACCAAAACCCATGGATGCTCAAGTCCTGATATAAAATTGCATAGTATTGGTTTATAATGTACCCACATCCTCCCACACACTGTAAATCATCTCTAGATTCCTTATAACACCTAATACCATGTAAATGCTACATAAATAGTTGTTATGCTGTATTGTTTAGGGAATAATGACAAGAAACAGAAGTCTGTACACGTTCAGTACAGATGCAATGTTTTTTCTGAATATTTTCATGGTTGAATCCACGGATGCAGAACCCGCAGATACGGAGGGCTGAGAGTACCATAATGAAAAGTATCATGCTGACCATGATGCCCACTCTCTTGCCCCCATGTTAGACTATGACCCTTGCCCTTGTTATTAACTCATTTTCATTCTCATCCCTGTTGTCAGTTTCCCCAAGCGCTTTTCAGGTCTGTGGTCTGGTCCCTGGTGGACACTGTCCACACCTGAGCTCAGTGAGGAGCAAGCAACTTCAAGAGCCCTTGGACTGGTCTTTCCCTAGTCTGGGATCTGTGATCTCATCTGGAAAATAAACCAGCCACAAATATCCCTTTTAACTGAAAAGGACAAGGCTAAGGAAAAGAAAGGAAACTCATATATTTGAGTTCCTACTATGTGACAGCTATTGAGCTGATAATATCTCTGGATATTATCTCATGATCCTCATAGCCACCCTGGGACATGTCACAGGTGAGCAAGCTGCACCTCAGTGGGGCTCCGTGATCCTATCAAGGCCTGCTGCAGGGATTCTGGTACTCCCTTCACAATTTTTGCCATATTCTTGTGTTACCTTTACTATTATTTACTAATTTTTCCAGATCAATTCACATCTTTAACTTAACTTTATTTTTAAAGGATTTTTAAAAAGTTCTGCAGCTCTTTATTTCTGCCTGTTCTCTCTATGGCCCCAATGAAAGGCAACCTTGAAACTAAGGTGCAAAACGGATATGAACAATGGGAAGGAATTTGGAACTATGATCATTCTACGTAAAAAATATCTATGGAGCCATAGGTTTGAGGGGCTGTTTATATTTATTTTTCTAATACTCATTAAAATAAATGACTTTTGCAATTTAAAATGCTCATCTATGCATTATCCTGACTCCCAGTGGAGCCCCTACTCTATTTTGGGAAAGCTGGTCTAAGGTCCCTCACTTCAATGTGACCTCAGAACCTGTCTGTCATATTTCAAAACTGAAGCATTAGAAACACCTAACAGTGTATGTGAAGAAAGCTGCCCATCACACAGCTAATAACCGAAGGGTCACACATCTAATAACCGAAGGGTCCAGGACTCAGACCCGGTTCCTCACTTCTAACCCTGTGCTCCATGAGTGCACTCAGTTTCCCTTGTATCTCTCCTTAGCCCCCAAATCTGCAATTCCTTGGCATCTGGCCACCAATGAAGTTGTTTCCAAATCAAGGCAGGGTCATCCAGTTCTGTTACGGCATCAGCTTTTTCATAAAGTAATTTGATCTTATCGATACCTATTTAAGTTCCCAAAAGGATGGTTTACTAAGAAGCTGCATAATTTCTAAAATCTAGTTTAGAAAGATGTGAATTGAAAGTGATTCTTTATTCAAAGATCCAAGATAGTAACCAAGGAAATAGAAAGGGCTGGTAACATTAATACCCAGGAATGCCACTGCCACTGCAAATGAGTATAAAATCCCAACCGAGTCAGGGGGAGTGGGAGAAAGTAGCAAAATGACTGCATCGGATGCTGATCGAAGCTGTTGTTGAATGTCTTTCAAGAGCGCTAAGCTTCCATTTCCTGTCATCTGGTTTAAAATTAATTGGCATGAATTTTTTATGACAAGAGTGCAAATAGGTTGAAAGGCCTGTTGAACTGGCTCAGGCCTTCTCTCTGTAGAGTTGTCTGTTTCTGCACTGAATATGAGTGGCAACACGAGCAGAAACAGGAAAACAAACGGAAACCTTGTTATTCACTCCCGATCCAATGACGTCTCTCCCGTTCACCCTCCTGCCATCAACCTGAGTCACAATTAGTCACTCCCTCTCCTGGCCTCCCTCACGACAACACTTCCTATAGTCTCTGTTATACTGCAGTTATACATTGTTTTCTCTTTTGAAAAGTATTATTTTTTTCTGACTATTTACCCAAATACACTAAATACGATAAAAACTCATCTTCCCCTAGCAATATGATTTTAGGTGTATTTCCCTTTCAACCATTTTGTATGATTGCCCGCACACACAGACATTCACATGAGATGCTTTACAAAGTGGGATGATATTATACACAGTAATTATAATCTATTTTTTTTTCCTTTTTGTCTTTTTTCGTGTCCGGCAATGGATCGCAACCCTCAGTGTTGCGCCCGTACCGGACCGGGACCGGCAACGGGATCGCAACCCTCGGTGTTGCTCCCACACCTCGCTCAGCCAGTGAGCGGGAACCGGTCTGTATGTGGGATCCGAACCCTCGGCGGGAGCACCACCGCACTCCCAAGCAGCGCACTGTAGCCGTGCGCCACCGGGCCGACCCCTATAATCTATTTTTTAACATAGAAAAAAGCATGCTTTTAAATGATCATATAGTGATGTAATTAATCCCCTACTGATGGACATAAAGGTTTCCAATTTTTTACTAGTGTAAATACTCTAGTATTTTTATACACATTTCTGATTGTTTGCTTATGTACTTAGACTTATTATATTGCTTAATATTTTAAAAAATTTATAATTGCATCCCACAAAAGACTGTATGATTTTAATTTCTACCAGCAGTGTTTGAGCATGCCAATTCTTCTTGCTGTCATTGATATCAGCCATTAGCAGGTTTTTAAAAAAATCACTAAATAGGTAAATTGTACCTAGATATTTTAATCTGCTTCTCTTGAATATCAGTTAAACGTCTTTTGATATAACTCTTGGCTGCCACAGTTCTCCTTTTGGGAATTGCAAGTTCACCGTCCTTTATCCATTTCTCCATAGGGTGTTAGCCTCTTTCTCATTGGTACATAGTAGTATGCCATTTGTCATGTGTCTTGATTATTTTTTAGCTGTCTTCCAGCATGGTTAATCACAGGGCACCAGAATCTACCAGTTGCTCCACCAGAAATCTTGGTGCCTGTCTTGACACCTCCCTGCATGTCACTACCACAGCCAATCATTCACCAAGTCCTATCAGTCCTACCTCCTAAATGCACCTTAAATCAGTTCATTTTTCTCCCTTTCCAGCTCCACAACCCTCATCCAAGCCACATCATCTCTCATCTGGACTTCTATATCAGCCTCCTAACTAGTCTCCCAACATCCTCAACTCTAATTTTTTCACCATCAGAAACCAGACAGATTTTTTTAAAGCTGCAAATCAGATCATTTCCTCTGCCTAAAATCTTTTCACTGCTTCCTCTTCTATTGAAGATAAAATCCAAAGTCTTTAACATGTCCTTGTGCCTTACAAGGCTGCTTCTACAATGTGGGCTCAGTCCAGCTTGTGTGTTGCAGACCCACCCATCTCCCCCTCAGTCTCTATACTTGAGCCACACCGGCTTCCTTTAAGGTCCTCAAATGGCTCATACTTCTTCCCGACTCAAGGCCCAGGACTTGCTGTTCTCTCTGCCTGGAAGGCATTTGCTGCCCTCTTCCTGGCTAACCCAAACTCACCCTTCAGGCCTCTTGGCTTCAACACCATCCTCTCAGAGAAGCCTTCAACCCCCTAAACTAAGTGAGCTCCTCTGACTATTTACTGGAGTTTTCCTTTGCGGTATGTCTCACAACTGTAATTAAGCACTGCTTGGCATGGTTTGTTGAATGAGTACCAGACTGCAAGCTCCATGAGGACAGAGACTAGGCTCTCATGTCCACCACCACCTGCTCAGAACTTAGCATGTACCTGGCACATACTAGGTGCTCAACGAATACTCTAACCAAGCAATCCACTCTAGGTTTTAGTAAACAGTTAATATGGCAGATAAGGTGACAACCAGACCTGTCTTCAAAGGCACTGGCTCTGGTTTTAGCCTCATTGTGAAGGACAGTTACAGCCCTTTCCACATACAAAACTCAAATTCTTGGCTCTGGCAAACACAAGGACATTAAAGTGGAAACATTTTGAAAGCGAGGTCCATGTTTTGTGCTTTTCTGTAGCTCTCTCCTCTCTCTTCACCTTGTGTTTTGCCCACATTCAACAAATGTCTCTACAAAGGATTTAATTTCAAGTAAAATTATATAGTAATTGTATCTAATTCACTGCCTTCTCTACTGTCTAATATTTTAAAACAAATTAGTATTACTAGCATTATTCACTTGATGGTTTTTCCCTCTACAGATCAATACCTATACTTAGGAATATTTCCTCAGGATATTTTCCTGAATTAAAAAAAAGGGTAATAGTTCAGAGAGGTTCAGGTCTCCTCTACGCCTTTGCCCTGCTCCCTGAGTCTACTATTCACTCAACTCGGCACTCAGTGCTCTGAATTTAGTGAAATTGTCCTAAAGGGTCACTGGAATGGGAGTCAGATACCAGGCCCAAGTGTGGAGGCGCTATTTCCTTGACCTGATTTGGGCACTTCTCAAGGTAATCCTGGACCTAACTTGTGTTCTTCTCAAACTAATCCTGGAGCACTGCCTTGGGCATAACGACCAGCTGCATGTAAGGTGCTGATGGACGCATGTTGGTCACCGCTGCCACACTGGTGCAGGGAGTGGAAGGAGGTCAGCAGATCAGGGCTTTGCTGGGCCCTGTTATGGAGGGCTTGGGTGTCACCCATGCTAGGGAGGCACGGGAGGAGATAAGAGCTTGTTTACTGCCCTGGTGGAGATGGGATTCAGTTGAGACGACAAGACCAACATGTGGTGAACAGTTTTGGCCCTATGTCTGCAGCCTCATCCCTGTCCACTGCTCCAGTCACTGCTTTAAGATTCCTGTTCTTTGAACATCTTTTTATTTGGAATGTCTTTCTTGATCTAAACATCCAGCAAAGAGTGCTTGGGACACAGAGTGCGGCTAAGTTATTGTTAAATGTTGTTAACAAGCACTGGCTCTGGAATCAGAGTCTGGGTTTGTCCCTGACTCTATTACCTCCTGGCTGGGTGACATTGGTGCCATGCTTAGCCTTCCTCAGCCTCTGTGTTTCCATCTGAAATGTGGGGATAGGAAAAGCACCCACCCCTTGGGTTGCTGCAGTGCTTATGCGCCTCTCATCTAGCAAAGGCTCAACAAACATTCGCGCATATTATAATAACTGCTGCCATGATGATCTTAGGTAACAATATAGTGCTCACCGGGTGCCAGGCATTACCCTAAACAAGTTACAAACACTAACTCATTTAACCCTCATAACCAATTCTGTGAGGCAAGTACTATTATTTTCTTCCTTTTACAGGTGGAGACTGGGGCACTGAAAGGCTAATAAAGTTGCCCTGAGTCACACAATAAATAGTGGAGCCAGCATTTTGGTCCCAGGCGTTCTGGCTCCAGAAGTCATGCCCTAAACCACTAGACTATTAATCATATTATAATTTAGTGAGTTACCGTAATTTTTAGTTATTAATAATCACTACATATTTTTATTAATGATAGGTAGCTGCTTACTCATATAGGATCTCAGGCAATCGGGATCACTGGGATAGGGCTTAGGCTGGCAGCATGTTAGGGAGCCACCCAAGCTCACTGAGGTTCAAAAGAATCTTCCAGTTCCAGATGAGAACCAAGGATCTGAACAGGACACCATGGCAGAAGCCCAGTGCTATGTGTTGGGTCAACATGGCAGGGGTGGGAATGGATAATGAGATGGCCATGGTTAGCCCTGGGTACCTTGTGGGCTGGAAAAAGGGCACCTGAGCTTCCAGGCCCCACCTACTAGGACTGCTGAGGGGTTTTCATTCTCTCAAGGTGGACTCCAGGCCTGAGCGGGTCAGGACCTGCAGGCTAAGGTCCCCAGTGGCTCAGCAAAACCAGCTGGAGAAGGCACAGGCTACTGCCTCCTTCCTGGAAGTCCTTGCTGCTCCTGCTTATGAGGTCCTGGGATCCTGAGGCTCAGGGATGCTCCTGGAAATCTAGGTATGTATTCTTCAGATATGGAAGCTGATTTCAGGAAACCCTGTCGATCCAAACTAAGCTGGTCATGTTCCCAGATATCTGAGTAAGGAGGAATTCTCCCCTGAGGAACATGGTCCATAATTTCCAACTTCATCATTGTTGGTGCTATGATTTTTTCCCCCTGGATATCTACTGCTGAGGCTCTCAAAACATGCTCACTTTAGCATTCTTCTGGGTATTTCAGAGTCAGAGATTTTGTCCTCTTATTCCCTCTTGGTTAGATTTCATTTTTTGAGTGTGATCTGGGTGGTGTGAAACAGTTTAGGATGGGAAAATTGTACTCTGGCCACAGGGCCTCAGCCCCAACAACCTACCAACCTACCAGGGCTTGGCAGGGCCAGGAGTGAAGTCCTGATGCATTAACTGGCCTTCCAAAGACCTGCCGTGTCCTCCTCTGGGTGGCCTTATTGCAGCTGCCTCATCTGCAGGAGCTCCTGCAGGGACACTCTGCATCATGTTGCATTCAGAGTGAGACAATTTTCTGTGTTGTGCAGCAGAGATATCGGTTTTTATTATTTACATAAAGACATGGAAAGTCTAATAACAATCAAAGATGCTGCGTAACACTGTCACTTCTTTTCAACCAGGCCCATGGAACCATGTCAGAAATCCTTTTTCATTTTAAAAAACCAATTAAGTCTTCTTGAAAGATCAACTTCCCCACCCAGCAACTTCATGCTTACCCTTTCATTCAGCAAAGAAGAGCTGGCTGCTTACTGAACTGGAATCGGCAGCCAGGAAGAATGGAAAGAGGATGGGCCTGACTCATGTTCAAATCCCAACTCTGACTCATGTGAGCTGTGTGACAAAGAGAACGTTACTTAACCCCTCTGAGCCTCAGCTTCCTTATCTGCAAAATGGGGATCCTAATCCCAACGTCCCAGGGCTGTTGTGGGAATTATATAGAATAGCATTTCTCAAACATCTAGTGGGGCATGCAAGCCAGTCCTTAAAAACCCTCACTGCTTTTATAATTTGTACTACTAATCATGCTCAATAAGACATGCTCCCTGCACTAAAAGGGTCCAAAGTGTTACTGGTGGATGTGGGGAGCCTGTGATCTATAGCTGGATCCAGTGAGGAAGGTATCGATTCTACCAGAATGGGAATGGACAAGACAAGCTTCTAAAACAAGACTCATGAATATAGTTTTTGCAAAACAAACAGGTCCATGGTGGGAGGCATGAAATGTGGACCCGGTGAGAAGCTCAAGCAGCAGAAGGAGACATGGAACTTCTGATGAGCATGGGACTACAGAGAATGCATGACTTAGGGGCCAGGTTCTAGCAATGGGATTGCTCATGGAAGGGTTTTAGGCTGGGGGATCACAGGGCCAAATCTGTCCTTGAGATAATCACTCTGGCTGCAGCGAGGATGACTGGAGGGATGAGGCTGGGAGGGAGGCTGGAGCACAGAGAGCCACAGAGCCAAGGCTGATCCAGGCCCAAGGAAAGAGTCTCTAACTCCATTTGTGAGGTTACTGCTTGCCCACTGCCCAGCAGCTCCCAGCAGCTCGAAACTGGACTGCAGCAGACCAGTTTCCTGGGGCTGTGGGCCTGGCTGCTTTGGAGCTACCTTGAGGAGGGTCGTTTCAGGCATCCACTGCAAAACCATTCACCCAACCTGCCCCTTCTGACTCAGCTGGTGTGGGGCAGCCTCTGCTGCAGGCTCTTTCATCCCTGTGCTGCTCAGAGCTCGCCTGGAGCCATGAACAGGGTGACTGAGCTGCTGCCCCAGCCCTACCAGTCAAATTAACTCAATTCCACTCAGTTAAATTATTTATGTGTCGACCCTGTGCTCAGTTTTGAGGATAGTATGAAATTGTAACAGACAAGGTCATGGGTCCAAGAGGTTAATAGTGAAAGAGACACAGCTGTGCTGTAACCCAAAGCTGAGTGCTGGGATGTCTTCAAGCGAGGGTTAAGTTTCAGCGCTATGGGGACAAAAGAGATGAACACATGGATTTTCCTTGGCGGCTTCAGAAAGGCTTCATGGAAGAGGTGGCACTTGCTTGGGTCCTGAAGAACAACAAGATACCTGATAGTCACAAGATGGGAAAAGGGTATTCTAGGCCAAGAGAAGGTGTGTGTGTGCAGAAAGCGGAGTTACCAGCTGTGGCTGGACCACAGGGAATAAAAAGAGGTGACAGGAGACAAGGGAAGGAGGGGTGGGCTGACGTCAGACTGGGAAGGGGCTGATGTCACTTCCTACTTTCGTCCCCGCAGCATAAGAACAATGGCCAGTAAGAAAGAGCAAAGCTGCTACTTTTATGAAGCACCTACTATGCACCTTGTAATATGCATTACATTAATTCCACATGAACTCATTGACTTTGAATTTTATAATCACCCTGGGAGGTAGATATTATCACTATCCCCATTGTACAAGTGAAGAAACTAGACTTAGAGATACTACATGGCCAGCTCAAGGTCACGGAGGCAGGAATGGAACCCAAATGTCTGAACCCCAGTCCAATGACCCCCCTCTCTACAGCACCATTTCCCTAAGGGACGGAGGCAGATGAATGTGCTTCATTCAAACAACCAAGAAAACTTAGACTCACCACCAGCATTATCTTCATCATCATCCCTATTGCTGCCTTTGGTATGGAGTCCAAATTTTATTTTATGAGTGAGAAAATGTACCAGATATGCCTCTTTGTAACAGGATCTTCTGAGATTCCTGATGATATATGTTTAATTAAAATCAACCACTAGAGTGATTGCTTAAGGTCACTGTGAAGGTTAATTCTAGGTGTCAACTCAATTAGATGAAGGAATGCTGAGAAACCTGGTAAAGCCATCTTTTTAGGTGTGTCTCCAAGGGTGTTTCCAGCAGAGATTAGTATGAGAGTCTGAGTGGCCAGGGTATGAAAGACCCACCCTCAATGTGGGTGGGAACCATCCAATCCACTGGTGGTTCAGAGAGAACAAAAGACAGGAAAGAGGTGAAGCTCTCTCTCTCCCAATCCGCTGGAGCTGGGATACGCTCTTCTCTCCTGTCTGTGGACATCAGAGTTCGAGACTCTTCAGCTTTTGAGCTCCAGAACTTACTCCAAGGACACCAACAGCTTCCCTGGTTTGGAGGCCTTTGGACTTGGACTGAGCCATGCTACTGGCATCCAGTTTATAGACGGCCTATGGTGGGACTTTTCTTCATAGTCCTCTCATATAATTATAACATATTCTACTGATTCTGTTTCTCTGGAGAACCCTGACTAATACAATCACTGACTGCTTACAATGTGCAAGGTGTTTCCACTCCATGTTCATCATAATCATCACAGCAGCCCTATAAAGTAGGTCTTACCCTATCAGTTTTATAGTTGAGGACATGGCGGCTCAGAGAGGTGGTGATTTTTCCCAGTTACACGCAGTGGCAGTGGGAACAAAAAGCAGGTGTCTCAGTGCTCAGATCCACCTGTTAACCTCAAACTCAACATGTCGACAGCTCAGTCCTCACGATCTCATTCCAAAGAGCCCTATTGCACCAGTCCTATCTCAGGAATTGATGCCACCAGCAGCACAAGCTGGACCCCAGGTCTCTCCTGACAAGCCCCTCCCCTTCACTGCATGCCCCTGGACATAACCCGTCATTTGGGTCTTGCTGGTTCTAACTCCCTAATCTCTCTCAATTGTGTCCACTTCTCACCATCTCTGCCTTCACTACCCTAGTCCGAGCCACAGCCGTCTCTCACCTGAGCTTCCTCAGTGGCCTCCCAACCAGTTCCTCAGCAACCTGAGCTCATGGAAGAGGTGACCCCTGCCCTGGCTACGGGGCCCAGCATGGCCTGGCCCCTGCCAGCAGCTCTCGCTCCACCATTCTTTCCTTCCTCAAACACTGCACCTCTGGACCCTCGGCATTTGCCCTCCCTGTGTCTCAAGCTTCCTTCTCTGCAAAACAACAAGAAATGCCCAAGCCTTCCAGATCTGATATTCCCTGCCAAGGATCTGCTGGGAAGAATAGGGGTGGGGAGTGTAGAAACTGTGAGGGCATAGAGACCACAGTGCTCTCCAGCACAGGAGACCTCAAGGACAACCAAAGCCTGCAGGAGGGTGGGAGCCTCCACCCCCTCTCCTTCCACCCATTCCAGGCTTGTCTGACAGTTTCAGCCACCAAGAAACTGGCAGACATTTGTCTGATGTAACTGAATGCCAACAAGGCTGCACAGAGCCTAGGGAATTGCCTGGAAGGTGCAGCAGATGTCAAAGCAGAGACTGGGTAGAGGGGCTCAAGGCAGGGCTAGGCTGCTAAATGAGTGGCCTAGGCCTGACACTCATGGAACCTGGAGTCCAGTGGCCTAGAGGTCACTGGGGCGAGGGTCTTAGCCTTTTAGTCCCATGAACCCCTTTGGCAGGTACTTGAAACTTGCAGACACTTTCTCGGAAAAATGTTTCTAAATGCATAAAACAAAAATCCATAGGATTACAAAGGAAACCAATTATATTGAAATAGTTATCAACATGTTAAAATGAGAAATCTGTGATAGTTACATTTTTATTTCTTTTTTAAGTCATAACAAGATTTAATGGCAGTCCTAATAACTATCATAACCTTGAGGTAATGATGAGTATAAATGATATTTTGAGATATCTCCAATGACTATAATAAGATACAAACATATCTGATTCCTCCTGGTAACAATGTCCCAAAGACTGCTAATGCTGCTGTGGGTTATTGCCTGTGCTCAGCAGTGGGAGAAAATGCCAGCTTTGAGTTATTTTTCTCCAAGCCATGTGCTCACGCTAAGAACCTCTGATTTAGGGCAGTAATTTCAGTTTTCAGAGGAGGAAATTGGAGCTCACAAAGGGGCAGAGACTTGCACAGGGCTACCCAGCAAGTTAAAGTTAAACCAGACTTTAGTACAGGACCCCTGCTGCCTTCCAGGCCATGCTCTGCCCTGTTGGCAGAGTCACCTCCCAAGTGCAGGAATCTCCAAACCCATGCCATGAGACAATCATTTCACTTCTCCGAGCCTTGGTTTCCTCATCTGCAAAATGGGAACAACCACACCCACCTCTGTGGGCTGCTGTGAGGACAGAAGGAGAAAATGAACAGGAAAGGGTCTTGTTACCTGGACGGTGCTCTGCAGGTGTACGGATCAGTAACATGTGAGTAATTATAGTGCACTACCTCATGGTAAACCAAAGTCTATGAAGGTATAGGGTGACAAACCCAAATGCCTAAGGGGTAAGACCAAAAGGAAGGGTGGGGACTGTGGCAAACTCAAGAACTCATGCCCTCTGAAAAGTGCAGCAGTCATTTGGTACTAGTGGAGGATACCATGCAGGAAGGAGAGCCGAGTGTCAACAAACCTGACTTTCAAATCCTTATTTTTGACCAAATGTCCTGGGTTTTATATTAAATTTCTTGAGATTAAAAACAGAATATGTGACCAAAAACATATCTCTAGGCTGTTAGTTTGCAGCCTCTGGGGTATACGGGTAGGGAAATTCTACTGCCTGGGGAAGAAGAAGATCAAACAGGTCAGTGTTTCCCATCCCGGCCCTAGAGGTCAGTGGGGCCCGTACAGGGTGGGCATTCTCGCTGGGGCAACCAAGGCCCCCACACAGAGAGAGCTGGTTATACCGTTGTGTCCCAGCCCCTTGCTGCTGGGAGGCTGCCTGGTGTTATTAATAACCCTGGATCGTGCTCACAGCACATCAAGGTAAACAGAGACATTTCCAGGGCATGTAATGCAGGCAATTCTAACAGATGAAGAAACAGGCTTCCAAGTATAAATAGGAAGGTAGAAGAAAAACAGACAGAGACCCAAGTCAGCTTCACACTGACTTGCAGGCTGTGAGCCACAGACTTACAGAATCATGGCTCATTTGGGCTGGAAGGGACCCTCATTGGGAGGACAGGGAAACAGGTCCAGAGAAGGGAAAAGACTTGCTAAGGGTCATGTTCCCTATTTGGATACTTCTGATTTCTCATAGCTTTGGTTTCCTCATCTGAAAACTCTCAAAAAGCCACTCACAGTTTCCTGAAAGGGTTGTTTTCTCTTTGGCCCAAGGCCTCTGCCCATGTCATTCCCACCTTTATCTGGCCTGTTCAGACTCAACCTTCAAGATCAGCCTGAGTCTGCCTGTGGGAGTGTGCCCTGCCTCCTCCAGGAGGGACAGACGTGACCCTGCTCAGGACTGCCGCTCCGTGCTCCATCAACTGCAGCACATGCCACACAGAAGTGCCACTGTCACTGTGCATGTGCCCCTCTGGTGATGCTGGGAGCCCCGCGGCAGAGCCTGCCTTCGCCAGCTCTGTCTACCCAGAGCCCAGCGCAGGACCTGGCACATGGGAGGCGCTCTGTAAATGAATGCTGAATGAAACGGTGAACAATGCACAATGCCGGTTCCCTCCTGCCATGGCAAGAGGAGGCTGCAAGTAAAGACTGTTACGGAAAACTCACCAAACACCACTTGGATATCAAGGTGACATGCCAAATGTCCCATGTCTAAGATAAAAGAGAGACTTTGGCCCATAAGATCAAACACCAGTCAAAACTCTGGTGAGGAAGGTACATGGTTATGTTGAGAATCTTTCTTGTGAGCAAAGAGGGAGGTGAGCCAAGCAGTCACTGAGGCTCTGCCGGGGGCCAGGGGCAGCCCGGGGACACTCACACACCGCTTCACCGAATTCCTGTGAGCTTTTCACAGAGATAAGACATACCTATTTCACAGGTGTGGAGTGAGGAAAGTGGTGTCCAGAGGCCAAATAACACATCTGTGGCTGGAAGGAGAGAAGGCAGGACTGAGGCTATCCGCACAACTCCACAGCTCTTTCCATTCTATCGAAGTCACCCCTTTGATTAACAATGGACTGCTTTCATCCTGCCCACTCTAGACCACAGCTAACCCTGGCATGGAGCGGTGTGGGTGGAGCTCAATGAATAATTTCCCCACTCCCACCCTCAGCCCTGATTTTCTAGCCACTGCCTTGGGTCTGGGGTCTTGAGAGGAGGGAGTCATTGTGGGGTCTACAAAAAAGGAAGAAAATGAAAAAGGCAGGAGAAGCCCAGATTCCCCATTCACTATAACATAGAGTGGGTAGGAGAGAGAGGGTTCTCTTGAGCTTTGTTCAAATTTTACTTTTTAAATATGATTTACATTTCTGTATAAACCCTAGAAAACTTTGATTTAGAGTGCCCGTTTGGAGACAGAAATCCTCAGGTTAATTCATTCCTTCATCAGCCTAATAGTAATAATTCAGATAGTAGTAAGACGGGACATGAAAGGGGCTTGTGAATGTCATGGCTCACACAATGGAAACCATTCTGATTGCTCAGTGTATACACTGGGCATTTCCAGTTTCTAACTGGACAAGACCCTGCATCAGACAGCGACCAGTACGTTGAGTTCTCTTGCATCCCAGATGGATGATGCAGAGGCTTGAAGTCAGAGAGACTGAAGTCCTAAACCCACCTAACCTCTCACTCTCGGTTTCCAGGCCTGTGCCTCACAGGGCTTCTGTGATGACAATGACGCAGGCCCGGCAGCCAGCAGAGTGTCCGGCCCTGTTAAACGCTGGTCTCTGGGCTCCCTACCACTCTCACTATAGAGCTGTTGGGGCTGAGCGCCAGGGCGGCTGCAGCATGGACGGGAGCAACACAGCGGATGTGCCATTTCCTCAGGCTTTGCCTCCACTGTACCTTGTTAATCCTACTTTGTACATGGGGCTGATATTTTACAAGCCCACAATATATAGTTTTTTATGAGCCCATAAAAATCTTCGGAGAGAAATCAAATACACTTGCTACTCTGGCATTGAGGACTGAAGCCCCATCTTAGAGCGCACCCTCCAGGGCTCTCCCACCAATCTCCTTTCTCAGGGGTACTCGGTGACCTCCACACTAGTATGCCCATCCTTCCCTAGACATGTTCTGCCTATTCCTGCCTCTGCACTTTTGCTCATGCTGTTCCTCTTCTGGAATATCCAAACTTTCCCGCATCTGCCCCCCACCAGTGAGAAGCATTGCCCTGCAGTTTAAGCCCCTGCTGCCTCTCACTCCTCAGAATCCCACGATGCTCAGAGAAGCAGCCTGGGACTGTTATATTTGTGGCAGGTCCCTAAGACAGTCTCTGAACCATTTGAGGCCTCCATGAACCCACAAGAAGGAGAGCTTCTCCAAGGCAGGGCTAGGGCGGCCCCTCACCCTGCTATTCCTGTGAGAAATCCCTCCCCATCCTTCAAAGCCCACCAGAAGTGCTTCCTCCTCCAGGAAGCCTCCCTTGGTCCATCAAGCCAGTCTTAATCTCTCCCATCCACAACTCCCCGTGCACTTCTTCTGATCATTCCCAGAGGGCATGTCCCTTCCTACATTGCAGAGCAGTCATTTATGTGGCTAGCTTCTCAATACTGGGAGCCCATGGAGAAGGGGCCATGTGCTGGTCAGTGTCATGTTCCTGGAATCCAGCACAGGCTTGACATACAGTGGGATTTCAGTAAATATCTGACTAGTTAATAATAACTGCAGAAAACACTTACCATAAGCTGGGCATTCCTGCATATGTCTTACATATATTAGCTTAATGCTTTACATACTTTAGCTAATTTAATGCTTTACATATATTAGCTTATTTAATGCTTTACATATACAGATGCTGTTCAGTTTACAATGGGGTTACATCCTGATAAACCCTTTTAAGTTGGAAATGTAGTAAGTTGAAAAGGCATTTAATACACCTAACCTACTGAACCTCACAGCTTAGGCTAGCCTGCCTTAACCGTGCTCAGAACACTTACACTAACCTACAGTTGAGTCCAATCACCTAACACAAAGCCTATGTTCATAATAAGTTTTGAATATCTCATGCAACTTACTAAAAACTGTACTAAAAGTGAAAAACAGAGTGGTTGTGTGGTATTGGAAGTACGGTTTCCACTGAATGTGTATGGCTTTCACATGATCCTGAAGTCAAAAAATTGTAAGTCGAGCCATCATAAGTTGGGGACCATTTGCATTAGCATATTAATGTGCACAGTCTCCCTGTGAAGTATGTCCTATAATTACTCCCGTTTGTCAGATGAGGAAATTGAGTCACAGACAGGTCAGTTAATATGTGCAAGGTCAGCAAGTGACAGAGCTTCTGCTTGAATCCAGGCTTATAGTTCCAGTAACCATGTTCTTAACCACTGAGCAGTAAGCACCACCTCTGAATTCACTCATCTTTATATCCCCAGTGCCCAGCAAAGAACCAGGCAGTTGGCTAGCACTCAGTTAGCATGCGTTCCCAGCGCACATCAGTTTGGAGGCTGCCACCTGTCATGGTGAGACGTGGGGTGGGATGAGTACCTGGCAGAGTAGATGCAACCCCTGCCAAGCCTGCCACAGCACATTCTGAAGGGGCCATTCCCCTGCTGTTAATGTGATGCCAGGCTCCACCCCACAGAGCCTTCTCTGCCAGGGCAAGCTACCAAATCCATTCTTAGTAGTGAGCGTAGACTTGAAGGATGAGTGCTTTTTTACCATGAGGTATGGCTGCCCACCTACATCTACATCGAGGCTTCCCCACTCTCGTTTTATCTTTCACAAGGCGCCATCCTAAGCCAATCTCATAAATAATCAGTTTGCATGGCTGGTGATGCTCCCTGACCCAAAGCTAGAAGGCAAGGAAGTCGACCCTACATCATACTTCCCTGACTTCAGTTGTTTTTGTTACCCTAAGCCCTATACTCATACATGCAACAGAACATTTCCTCAGATTACAGAATAGAGCCGGGATGGGGGGGGGGGGCTGTGTGTGGTTTCCTAGTGTTTTACAGTGGAATTCCAAAGCCAAGTGGAATTAGTCATTTAGCTTATTTATTCCCAGACCTTGTGCAAAGGGACCAGCTCTCCAGACAGACAAGAAAAAACTCCAGCGGATGGTTCTGAGGATACTGATCCAGGTCTCCCCCCACCTCAGTTCTTCATTACGAAGCCCAGTAAATTACATGCACTAGACCCTCCCTCCCTATCAAAATATATCCCGTGTAATGCTATCCAAAAGGATAATCCTTTGCTAAATCCTACACAATCATTTCCAATGTTTGCTGGTAATGGACACCAGGAAGCTAGTGAACTTGCTTCGGCTCTAAATACATTTGCTAATGACTCCTTCACAGAAAGAACTTCATTCCTGCCGATTTCAAGGCTCTGGAAATCAGACTCCTAACAAATTTCCTTTGACTTTGTTTCACATAATCCCACTTCTGTCTGCTTCATGCTCTTCTCCAAATGTGTTGGGTCCCAGTGGGCCATTGTCCTCCATGAATGATGGTTTCAGGCTCGACAAATGGCCCTCCATCTATCATCGTGGAGCTCTGGTGGCAACAACAGAGGCTCTTCTGTGTCCCTCTGCAGGCAGGCAGAGTGATGGCCCTGCCTTCCCCACTGTCTTGGGAGGGACACCAAGAATGCTGGGAGTTCTGGGAGGTGAGCAAAGGCTGAGCCACTTCCACTTTCAATGTGAAGCCCTTCTGGTTTGCAGAGACCCCATTATGTTCTCTTCTCCCAGGGGGCCAATCCCTGCTCTCTTCCATCCTCCACTCTGCAGCCCGGAGCCTTTCTCCCAATCCTGCCATCCATCTCCCTTTTGAGCTCCATACTTTAATGAGATTACCATGCAGAGAGTGTTTTGCAAATGCAGAAAGGGAGAGCAGTTAGTGAGGGCTGGCTTTGCAGACAGGAAGGCCTGGGTTCAAATGTGGCTTGGCCACCTAAAGACTGTGTGACTTTGCAAGAGCCACTTCACTTCTCTAAGCCTCAATTTTCTCATCTGCAAAGTAGGAATAATAATGCCTGCCTTGTGATGTCACCATGAAACTCAAGTGGGTCACTAAGCATAGTGCCTGGCAAACAGAAGGCACTTAGTAAGGGGTGCTATTATGTTTAAAAATTAATACTATAATAATATTGATAAGAATTCTATATTTTCCCTAAAACTCTAGAAAAATTCATGGTAGAGAGAAATGAATTGAGTTTACCTGTGGTGTTGGGTCTCCCTTAACAAAAGGCGCTGGGGTAAGAAGCCCTGTGATGCCCATTCCAGCCAGCTCCAGCACACCCCTGGATCTGGCTCAGACCCTGGTGCTGCCACTTGTTGGATAACCTTGGGTAAGCAATCCACCCTTTCTAAGCCTCAGTTCCTTTCTCTGCAAACTGGGATAAATAAGATGTACCTCGTAGGTCTGCTGTGAGTACTTGTATAGCAATGCAGGTAAAGGTTAGCCTTTAGTTCCTGGTATATAGTAGGTGCTAAAGAAATTTTAGCTAGTTACATTAGTTATTTATTCATTTGACACTTAATGAGAGGCTGGGACATTGTGCAAGGTGCTGGAAGAGTTTTGGAGGAGGAGGAGGGGACAATAGGAAGAAGAAAAGCTGAATAAGATGATTTATATCCTCATGGACCTCACACTGTAGTGCAGTGATTCTCAGCCCTGGCTACAGGTCACTGTGACTTAGGGAACCTGTACAAATACTGATGCCCAGGATCCATACCCAGAGATTCTCATTTAATTGGTCAGGGGTGAGGCCTGGGTATCAGCATTTTGCAGAAGCACTTCAGGTGATTCAAATGTGGCCAGGGCCAAGAACAACTGGCCTATTCTGAGGAAGACAAACATATAGATGCTTTTAATAATATATCCTTAGGGTTCCAACAGAGTTATGTACAAGGGGTGGTAGGAACACAGACGAAGGCAAAGATAATACCTCATCACTGAAGCTGAGCAATAGGGTAGGAGCAGGAGAGGATCCACCAGAGAGAGGATCTGAGAGGGCATTCTGAGCCTTTACTACAAGGCCCCAAATAAAGGCAAAGCCTCAGTGAGTCACCAGGTGGGAGCTGGAGCAAGCCAGGGCAATCAGGAGGGAAGCGAAGAGCTGAACTGACTCCCATGAGCAGAAATCCTTGGGGACTCCAACCCCAGACCTGTGACCCTCTCCTTGGCTGGGGTCCTGTTCTGAGGCTTCACCACTCAAGACCAGGAAGCCTCCTCTGTGTGGAAGAGAGAGAGAGTGTGTTCCATGTCATCAGGCAGCCTCTGGAAAGTTCCTTCACTTCTCCATCAACTGGTGCCACATTCCTTGCAGGGAGGTCAAACACTTAGGGTGACTCAGATGCGTGTTAGTTGGTTGGGAACAGGGGGCAGGTCCAAGTTTGCCTCCTGTCCATGGTGCTGAACGATCCCTGTGCTGGAGACTCAGGGTGCTCAAAGGGTGGTCTGTAGACAAGCAGCATCAGTTTCCCGTGGGAGCTGGAAACTGTTAGAAAGGCAGATTCATGGGCCCTGGCCCAGACCTGCAGAGTCAGTATCTGCCCCAGGTGACTTTTGTGCACGTTAATGTCTGAGATGCACTGCTCTAGGCCATTGTTTTCAAGCTGTAGGTTGCATCGCCTTCGTGAGTTGTGAAATTAATTTAGTGCATCAGAAATAGCATTTTGAAAGAAAAGAATGGAATGGAACAGAAGAGAATTTAAAATGTCAGAATTCATCCCATGTAGTAAGAGCAAGTAGTGTTATTACATATATGGGTAATTTAAGCAAATCTAGAAAGTTTTTATTACTATGAGTTGCGTTTTGAACAATGTGTGAGAGCCACTGTTTGTATTTTGAAATCCCAGGACCCTAATGATATCCAATATCTCTCAGGATTCTGAGGCAGGTGAGGAAACAGATAGTGGGAGAAAAGAGGGACACAGATCGATAGAAAAAAAGAATAAGAGACTGAGACTGAGCCTGAGCCTGAGCCTGCCAGAGAGCTATCCACCAAGAGAACACTGGGAAGGAGGAAGAAATAAATAAGGCTGGTTTTGACATCATTTGCCAGTCACCACAAAAGAACCAACAACCACCCATGGCCCAAGTATCGAATGCTTGAAGGAATAAGAATACAGCAGGGCAAATGTAAGCGTGGATAGGTAAGTCTGCGTGAGCAGAGACACATGCCTAGCTGAGCAGAGGGGACCGGATTTGAGTGTTATTGTCTGCAGAGTTAAAATGCTCTCGGTTTTCCTTTACACAGGCCTGAGAACAAATATTACAGTGGGTTCATATTTCTCAAAGTGTGCAGATTGAGAATTCCCTCACATTTCTGAGGGCTTGCTCCCAGCAGCCCCAGGGAAGTTGGTGGGGTGAAGGCGGGGATGCCTACAGCTTACACTCAATAGCCACTTCTTGGGTTTCCCACTGCTCACCACCAACCAGAAAATTCAGAGGCACAACTCTAGAGAACTTTGGAAAGAAATAAGTGGAGCGCTCTTTAAATGCACAAAGACGCTTTGTTCACTTCAAGGGGTGACAGAACAAAATGTCAAGAGTAAAAGTGACACTGTGATTTTTCTTCCTTTCAGAACTGGGCAATGGGAGCTATTAACCTCTTGCCACACGCGTCTATTATTTCATTTATACAACAGTGTCCCACATCCGATTTTGCCTGGGAAATTGCTGTCTAATGAAAGATGACAAAAAATGATTTTTAAAATAATTCTCTTCTAAGTTAGCAGAATTTATAAAATACTGAGCTCAATATTCTTACTTTGAAAAATTCTGCATGGAGGGAGTGGTATGGAACAAAAAGTTTGTTGATACCTACACATGGTTTCAGCCTCCAGGAAGACTCAACTCCATGTATTCAAACTTGGGTATATCCTACAAAATGACAGAATCAAGAGCAGCCATCTCCTGTGATGAGCTACTTGCACAATTCTACTTTTTTTAAGTAAAGAAATAACCAAGTAATATATATTTGCAACCTATAAAGTAATTTTTTTTTTGGATGGAAACAAGGTATCTAATTTTTTATGGCCATTTTAAGTCGCCAAAAGCCCTAACTGGCATGTGCTTGATATTATAAGTGGAGTGGCTAACTCTTACTGGTACCTGCTATGTTCCTGGGCCTTCCTATCTTTATCTTATTTAATCCATCTGATAAACAAGAGGATGAATATTTCAAATGCTATTTTCAGAGATAGTGAAATGAAGCTCAGAGAGGTTTAATGACCTGCCCAAGGTCACACAGTTCATCAGGACAACACAACCAGAACCTGAACTGCAGCACGTCTAACCCCAAAACTCCAACCAAGACTCAATCTGTTCAACTGTCTTTCTGCCTCAGCTTCAAAAGCCCATTCATTGTCTCTCAGTACCTGTTTTCCATTGTCTTCTTGTTATTTTCTTGACTGGCTACTTTTATCTCTCTGGGTCTTGAATCTGGGTGGGCTATTTCCCCCTGGTTTTGTCTGGTACTGAAGGAAGTGTCCTCTGTGTGTGGATGGTCACTCACAGAAAGGGGTCTTCTGGAGGGTGACTGGCTTTCCACAGTCACCCTGGCCCAAAATGACACCTACTTCCCCTCTATTCAGTCAATGATTTTAAGGATGAGTGTATACTCAAAGTAGGAAAATTCAAGTGAAATTCAGCTTCAAGCCCGGATTTCCTCAACATCACAATTTAAGCATTTCTGAAACTGGTTAATGTTTAGAGGAAAATAGTCCCATCTGATAAATGACATTTAAAAAATCCTGATCTGAATACAAAGACAATCAGTTTAACACAACAGCACTTTCCCCAGGGCCTACTATGCTCCGTGCACTGTTAATAAGGGTGGGTGGGGGGTAGGAGGGTAGTGGTTACAAAAATGTGCCAAGGCATCATCTTAAACCAAGGTATTTATTTAACAAACTCATTGAAAATTCTAACTAGAATTCAAGTTAAAAGGAGACACATTTCAACTCAACAAAGTATTTTCTGAACATGAGCACTTGTCCAACAATGAGACAATGTCTAACTTCATTATAGTTAGTGATGTGCTGGTAAATATTTAACAACTGGTTCTGCAGAAGAGAGGGAAAAAAGAGCCCTGATTTGTAGTGTTTGCTGATTTCAATGTTGAAAATACTCCTACTGTGGTCAATTTCAAGCTACCAAAGTAAAATCATTGAAGGCGAAGTTAGAAAGAGAGAAGCGTAGCAACCATCATGTAATACTTCCACCACACAGATAGAACAGAATTCTATAACTTGGGGAGTATAATATTATGTAGTTAAATAATCAGGGAGTAGTAAGTGTCAAGTATTTATTCCTTTTGTTTTAGATATAAGTGTAAATTTGTATAATTTGATTTTTCATAATGGCCGAGTTTAATATTTAACTCACAAAATTCTGAAAATTTGACAATCAATTCTCATGAGCCAGTATGGGGGGCTCTGGAACTCCACAGTGCCTTTACCGTGTTGGGGGAGGAGGAAGGCAAGCTGAAGCTGATGGCCATTTGTCATGGATGTGATTACATAAGTCTTTAAGCCCATCCAATTCAGACATCAGCCACAGCTGCAGTATCATTGCTGGTGGCATTTCAGTTCATGTGACAGTGACAGGGCTGACAGCTTTCCATGCATTATCTCATTTATCTTGACTAATATCCCATAAGATAGATTGGGACTAATATTGCCCCCATTTTATAGATGAGGAAACTGAGGCTTTAAAAAATTAAGTAACTTGCCTGGAGTCTCAGAACAGTAAGTGGCAGTGTTGAAATGTTTGATTCCAAATCTCTTTTCCTTAAACCAACACATTACACTTATATTATAAATGCACTGTATCTACTGGTTCATGAACCTCCTTTATCTTTCAGGACAAACTCATTTGTAAAGTATAAAAAAGGAAGAGATGGTCTGTTCCCAATTGTGGATTTCAGAAGGGTTGTCTCACACTTCTGAATCCAGAAACCTAAATTGAACCCAGAGAACGTAAAGGAAGTGTTTAAATGAACAACATATTCCATTTGTTTGTTTAGTAAAAAACAAACAACTAAAATCTTAAACTAAGTAGATTAATATAAAATCACCATATTTGGAAGTAAAAAAAAAAAGTCAAATATGTAACTTTGTTCCACCTAATGGACAATTGTGGGCATGCTGAAGGGACTGCCAGCAATGTGCAGCTTGATCTGAAGTCTTGAGTATCCGTGCTAATAGGGGACAGTGAAGGGACAAGCAATACAATCAAACTAGACATTTCATATGAGCACGACAGCATATCTCTATATCACAAAGATGCAGGTGAGTCCAGAAGTCTTGTCCCAGTACCAACCATCACATTCTCCATTGTGCAGCAAAACAGTGGATGATCCTATGCTAAACTAGCAACCTTCCAGTCTTTCCCATCCTGAAGTTCCATCCCTAGTCTCCTAGCCCACACTAGGTGACCACCCCAACTGGGCTTGCAGTTAGCTGACAAGATATTCTTACCAGGTAGGGGCTCCTGCAGTGATAAATGTGCCTGCAGTTCAGCTCACTCCCTCTACATGTTACCCACCTACCTTCTATTGCAACAGAGCGTCCCAGAAGGGTGGAAAGAACGTAGCGTATGGAAGGGCAGGTAGGGCTCAGAGCCCCCAGGCAGAGCACAGTACACCGGCTCCCCTTTTAGTCCCCTTCTGCAGCTTCCTACTCCTGGTAATATCCCGAGGATTGCAACTGCACGCAGGTGTTTGCACTCATTGTTTACCTGCGGAAATTTTTGTCACCTTCTTAACCAAGATCCCTGGGCTGTGCATGTTAGCTGCTTTTTCATCATGCCTGCATAGCATGGAATGACTGAGGTAAAGCTGCATGATGCAAACTACCTAAATCACAGGCAATGGCTCCTATTGCAACAAACACATGGTGTGGGGAGGGCTGCCCAACTCTTGTCCAGGAGGAATCTTCCTTTAAAATAAATCAGAATAGCAGTTGAGGAAGAAATAATAATCGCTATAAATTTTTTAACATAAATGATGTGGCACGTGAGTTATTTCCAGTCCTCACAAGAAGCTCTTCATGATTACCTATTGGTATCCCACTTCTTAGATGAGGAAATGAAGGTTCAGGAGAGTTGGGAAGCTGAACACCCTGAACACCCAGGGAAGTCCAACAACCTGCCAGTAAATGGCAGAGCCAGGTGGTAAACTCATGTTTGTTTATATCCAGAGCCCTTATTCTAGCCATGTTGCAAAATTCTGATAATGATGAAGAGGATAATGATAGTAATGAAAATGGCTAACATGTGCATAGTGCTCAAAATGCTCCAGACACTGTTGAAATTCAGGTTTTCAGATCCTCCCGACAGCTTTCATTTTAGAGATGAGGAAACTGAGGCTCTGAGAGCTCATACAACCTGCGCAGGGTCAAATGACTAAGGACTGAGCTAGGTGCCTCTGCGTAAGTGCTTAGTGCTTCTCTTAGCCTCCTCTTATTGATCTGGAAAAAATGAGGTAGGATCACTGATTCACAGATGAGGAAATTGAGGCTTAGAAAAGTTAAGAGACTTGCTCAGAGACACGTGGCCAAGAAGTGGAAGTATTTATCCCAGCAATAATTATATCTCAGGAGTAGAAGGAGACCTGGCTTGGGGGTTAGCTTGCCACTTGCTGGCTGTACAACCTTAGACAAGTCTCTTGGCCTCTCTGGGCCTCAGTTTACCTGTAAGTATAGTGAGGGGCTTTAACCAGGGCCTCCTACCATCCCATCCAGCCTGGATGCACCAGGACCCTTGGGTGCCAGAATGACCTGTGTGAGATGCTCTCTCAGCTGAGAGAAAGAGAAGAAAACCACTACTTTCAGATTCAACACACACATATCCCCCACCGCCTCGGCTGTTACATTTTCAGGCAAATAAACAGCCTCAAACGCTTCCCAAATCACTGCTTAATGCTCCTCCTCCGAGCATGATCTCGTTTATGGATCTGTAGAAAGGGTTTATGGCAACGCTGCTGATGGTGAGACGTCCCAAATGATTTATCAGAGAAGGTGATGTAAAGCACAGCAAGAAGTCACGGGCAGGGGACATGGTTAACTACCTGGTCCTTGCTGGGGAAGAGAGAGGCAGACGTGGCTAGGAGGAAGTAGATGATCTGTCTGAGCTAAAACAACTTGTCATCGGGCACCTGTGATGACTTTCTGTACAAGCGGGGAATGACAAAAAAATGGACAACTGGGGACATGCTGAAGGGACTAACAGAAATTCACAGAGTCTGTTATCTCAAAGTCACATGAAGACTGGGACACAGTGTAAAATGTGCCTCGGGGCCTTCCCCATCCCAGTAGCTGGTTGGGGTCAGCCAGGAGCTTGAGGTCTCAGGAGGCCTGGTACAGATTTCACATGGACAAGGACTGCTTGGCCTGCCCCAAAGCATTGTGGGAGTATCTGGCTGCTTGGGAGGAGGGGCAAAGGGCAGGTGCAACAGAGCAGGTGAGGAGGCCCTGGGCCTTGGTCAAAATGGGACTATGTGGGGCCTGGGAATCATGTGAGATCAGTTGCATGTGGACCTTCGGGGACTGGAATTGATGTAGATTACAGGTAACAGGCATAGCTCTTGGTGAGCCTGGCCTCACCTCTCCTTACCTTCCCTGCATCACCCCCTGCTACATCCCTGGTGACTTAACTCCCATATCTCCAGGTCTTAGCAACAGCTGTTGCCTCTGTCCAGATGGCCACCCTTGCTGTGCTCTGCTGGCAAGGTCCTACCCTTCCCTTCAGCTTTTCAAGTGTCACATGACTTGGAAAGCCTCCTTCCCCAACCAGGGCTGGATTCATGGGCACGTGATCTATGCAGCTGCACAGGGCCACACACTTAAAAGAGACCTGTATTTGGTTTAATGCTTTGCTGTTGCTGTCTTTAAATGGTTAATTTTTGAATGAGACTCTGCATTTTCACTTCGCACTGGGTCCTGAAAATTATGTGGCTGGCCCTGCTCCTAGCCCTTGAGGCTGTGACCTCACAACACCTTGTACTTTCCTCTACGATAGGACACATCATTGTTCTTAGTTGTTTGTTTGTATCTTTCTATCCTGCCAGATGCCAGCCCCTCCAAAACCAACACAACAACAAACAGTAATTTGGTATAAACTTGTAGAAGAAGAAGAAGAAAAAAAAAAAAGACAGGCAGGTAACCAAAACTGAGGTATGAATTAATTCTCTTAAAAGGAAAACCTCAGTTTTGACCCTATGTCCCCTAGTGGTCTATAGAGACAATGAGATATTATTGTTCACACAATTCCACGTTTACAAGATAAAAACAAAACAACTTCTCTGGAGAGGCACATTTATTCTTAGCACTGACAAGAGACGAAACTTCCCATGAGAATCCTCATAAAAAAGAGCTTGTAAACCAGAGGGGCTAAAACCTGGTATCTGCACCTCCTGAAACAGTCTACAACAGTGTCTCTTGGGGTGAGCACTGTTTTGGGGGAAGCTCTGTGGATTATCAAATGGGCCTAAGACTCACAAAGGCTTAAGATTCACTGTGTTGTAACAATGGCACTCACAGTGGGTACTTTCTCATAACAATCCTTAGTCCAGGCTACTGGCATTTCCACAAAGCGCAGTTCTACATGAGTCTTACTGATGTGGTACTGAGAACTTACCATAATGGAATTATTTGTATATGGCTCATCTTCAGGAGATCTTCAGGCAGTGGCCTTTTTCTTCTCTCCTATGATGCCAGAAGGCCTAACCAAGACTCAACATCTCATCCACACATAGTAAAATTGGCTGAGCAGCTGGATGGAAGAACACCTGGATAAAGAAGTGAACCAAACTTCTAACAACCCACCCGCTGCTCCTTGCACTCCAACACGCTGAGGACCGAGCCCTTGCTCAGAAACAGTGACATTCTCTGGCCTCACATCTGGTAATTCCCCAGGTCTGAGGATTCAGCAACAAAAGGGGCCCCTCCCAGAGCATCTCAGAGCTGTGGTGGTTAATTTTTGTGTCAATTCGGCCGGGCTACGGTGCCCAGTTGTTCACTCAAACACTAGTCTAGATGTTGTCGTGAAGGTATTTGTGGATGTGATCACCATTTACCCTCAGTGACTTTAAGTAAAGCAGATTATCTTTCATAATGTGGGTAGACATCATCCAATCAGTGGAAGGCCTTAAGAGAAAGGACTGAGGTTTCCCAAGGAAGATGTAGTTCTGCCTCAAGATTCAACATAGAAATCCTGCCTAGGTTTCCGGCCTGCTTGGCTTGCCCTGCAGATTTTGGACATGCCAGTCCCTACAATCATGTGAGTGAATTCCTTAATGTAAATCTCTCTCTTTACACACATACACATACATATGCACAGAAACACATATACATGTATACATGTAGATATATGTAAATGAATGTAGACGTACATAGATGTGTAATAGATAGATGGATAGAAACATCCTATCGGTTCTGTTTCTCTGGTGAACCCTGTACAAGGACTAAGGACTTGATTATCCTGAGTAGGTGATACTGCTACTCTCCCCTGAGGCCACCTGCATCAGGGGTTTGCAGAAGGGGACACAGAGCATAAGAAAGGGAGCTTATATCCAGAGCCCCCTTTGGACATGAGTATGATGAATCAGCTACTCGGCCTCTGGGTCAGGGGAGGGGAGGCCAGAGTGACCGTTCCCAAGAGGAAGCCCTGCCTGTCTGTGTTTTCAGTCCCTCTCAGGCAAGGGCCAGCAAGTGCAAACTGCCACCTTCCCAGGACAGGTTTTTCTGAGGAGGAGGACACTGATCTGCTTTGGTGCCCCTCCTCCATCTACCAGCATCCAAATAAGTGGCTGAGATGTTCCAAAGTCAGCAGGTGAGGGAGGGAGAGAGGACGGATGTTGCAGGAAAGGCTGGCAATGGCATCTTTAAGCTGGCTCTGCTCATTCCTGAGAAGTGAATGCTACCCTATGCTGGGGGGCGGGGGTCCCCAGCCTCCAAGCCTTTAAAGACTCCCCTAGAACAGCTAACATCTCTGTGATGCCTGATGTGGGTGCATGCAGGCAAAAGACCTCTCGAGGATGCTGTGAATGAGGAATGACTACATCCATTTTACAGATGAGGAAACTCAGAGAAGTGAGGTGGCCAAGATGGAATTGGAGGTCACAGATGTTTAAAAAGACCACGAAGGGGCCGGCCCGTGGCTCACTCGGTAGAGTGCGGTGCTGATAGCACCAAGGCCGCGGGTTCGGATCCTATATAGGGATGGCCGGTTTGCTCACTGGCTGAGCGTGGTGCTGACAACACCAGGCCAAGGGTTGAGATCCCCTTACCGGTCATTTTTTTAAAAAAAAAAAAAAAAAAAAAAGACCACGAAATGTCCCCTCTGCCTCATTCTGTTTGCTTGTGGTGTGCTCTGAAAAGAATGCATCATTGGTATAATTTTGGCTTCACCAGTTACTAGCTGTATGAGCACAGACAAGTAACACACCATCTCCAAACAGCAGAGTCCTCCCCCCGTCAAATGCCTGCCCCTCAAGATTAAGAAGTAACTGAGATCATGCTACCTAGTGCTTGGTGGGCTCTCAGGGAATAGAGATTATTGCCATTATTTTACATTTCACTGCATCGGAGAGGTGGAGGCTTCACTGGATTGCTATTATGTCTCTATGACAACACACCTAATGGCTCCATGACCCCCAGCAGTGGAAGCTATACCACCATGCTCTGCAGCTCCTGCCATTCTCAAGGCACCATGAGACCAGCTCCATCAGGGCATTTTCATACCAGGAGGGTGGTGGAGAGCAATGTGAAAATTAGGAAACAAAATCACTTTGCAAACTCATTAAACATGTGCCTGCTCACATCTCTGCGTGCTTCTCCCGTTCCTCCTTTGGGTCGTGTGCCTATTATTAACCACCACCCTCAGAGAGAAAACGTGCGCCTTATCCCAGGAACATATTGTGGGGGGACAGACTTCCTAATATAGTGCAATCAGCAGTGCTTTTTTTTTTTTTTTTTTTTTTTTTTTTTTTTTTTTTTTTTTTTAAGTCCCACCCCTCTGAAGTAGAACCTGGCTGAAAAACCATCTTGGGCTCCCCACTGCCTGCTGAATGAAGTATAAGCTCCTAGATGGTTGCAGAAGGCCTTTGTCGCGAAGGCCCCCAGCCCCCTTTCCACTTCTTCTGTATACAAATCACCCAGCCCAACGAGGCCACCCAAGATTAAACAGCAATCTTCTCAACATTGTGCTTTGATTCTAGTTCCCACTGCCCCAGCACCTCCTTGTCCGTCTCTGTGACCCCAAGTGTCTATCCAGTGCTTAAGGCCCTCCTTGAAGCTTCCTTTTTCTCTGAGCTAGCCTGGATTCCTCTCCTGAAGTCCCCATTTGTCTCATCTGTCTTGTAGGGTGTTTACTGTATTACATGGCAAACTGTCACTTTCTTGTATGTTTCTTATCCCTCCTTCCTGCCCTGCTCACTGCCAGATTCAGGTCAGATTGTCTAACAGCAACCACGCACCAGGATTGGATTTGTAAGCAGCCCCTCTCCCATCAGAATCCCAGCATTCCAGCCTGGAGCCAGCCTTGATGTTAGGCACGCCGCATGCAGCTCCCACTCAACGTGTCTCTTTCTCCCATTTCCCGGAGCTTTTTCATGTTCAAGACTGTCTCCTTAGCCGGGTAGACACCTCCTTTCGGGAGGGAGCCAGGTCTATTCATCTCTGTCCCCACACTCTGGTGCTGGGCGTATAGGTTTTGGTAATTATCTCTTCACCATTAAACAAATTAGGAAACAAATTAATAAATTAGTAAAAATGAAAGAAAATGGATCATAAACTCTTTATGGGCAGTGGCCTCACTGTACTCAGCTTTCTTAACCTTTAATGTTCTGGCTGCAGCAGATGCTCAGTAAATGATATGGGTTTGCCCTGAACTGAACAAAACTCAGATCTTGATACTTAAAGCAGAACGTTAATCTTCACACACACTCCGACATCTTCCCCACAGCCTTAGCAAAGTGAGGTTACATAAGTCAGCCAGAAGGTGAAGCAAAAAGACTATGTTGACAATTTTAAGTGCCACAGAAATAGATAATTTTAATGGATACAGTATTTCTATAGAAATAAAATACTGTGATTGAGATAGTGGCCACGGGCTTCATCATGGGATGATAGTGAAGTTTAATTTGAATCAGTGAGGAAGGTCTACAAGTCAATTACCTTTCATTTCATGCCTTTGCAGTAAATAAAGTTTAGGGCCAACAGCAAAAGTACATGGAAAGGACCATTTTACAATTTATTAATTTATACATTACCGCCACCACAACAAACATCCTTTATAAAACAAATCCATATTTATTACCTCATTGAATTGGTAAGGAGCCACGAAAATCAACTACATTGTATATTGATAAGTTAAAAAATAAATAATAAAAAAATGAATTTAAGTCAATTTCAATCTAAAATTCACAGTGAGTTACGCAGCCCAGTAAGTTACGGTTATCATTCCCATTTTACAGCTAAGAAAACTCAGCCCTAGTGACTTGTGCATCTTGCCTGATGTCATTCAAATGTCTAGTAAGGGCAGAGTCAGAATTGAAAATGTGATTCTTTTTTGACACTCCCTATTTCCCCCTCCCGCACCCCCTCCCTGAGCAAGTCCTGTGGCCTTCGCACAAAACAAGACCTACTAAAGAAACCAATGGAAGAAGAAGTAGTGGCAAAAAGACAGCTGAAGGAAAGGAACCTAAGCCCAGTGATCTGAATCCTGGTCCATCAGAGGCCTCCATGTATCTCTTGAGAGAGGCAATTCTGCCGCTGTCTTTTAAGTACCACTGACGTAGGAAAGTGCATGAACTGTGAAGGGAAATGTTTGCAGGGCACAATTTTAGGAGTGAATGCTTCAGTGCACTTCACCACAGCCCCACAGCCCGATCAAGCCCTCTCTGCCCTCCCAAGGGACCCAGGGGTACGTAAGCATGGGGAGATTATTTGAAATCCTTAGCACAACATCTCTTCCTTTTGTTTTCTGGAAATCAGATCATTTCTCTTTCAGACTCATACCAACATATGCCCAGAACTTCTTCTGCAATCAGAAACATGAAGAACAAAGAGAATGTACACCATGCACAACATTTTGCATATAGTCCCCTTCTCTTTTCACAGTCCTGCAAGGTGGATATTTCACCCAACTGATGAGGACACGCAAAGGCTCAGAAAGGCCAAGCGACTGACCCAGCAACCAGGTAGAAAGGGGCAGGTCCTGGACTCCAGCCCATGTTTTCTGGTTTCTAACATTCTTCTTCTTCCTTTCCCAGGGTGGGGAGAGAGTGCTTTGTCTTTGTAACCCACAGAGAAGCCTCAGCAAATCACAGCAGATAAAACAGAGTTTGTCCCCCTAGTGTCAGAGACCACCCAGCTGACTACAGGAAAGTCCTTTCATCCTCAAGCTAAGTGGCTGCTTATTCCTGTGACAGCAAACTCTCCAGGGCCTGACTGTGGCTCTGAAGCGGCTGCAGGATCCACTTCAGGATGCCTGGTCAGAGGTGGTGGTGGCAGTTGCGGGGAAGAAGAGGGAGACAGAGAGTGTGGGAAGAGCCTATTCAAACAGTGACGCGATAAATGAGGGGATCCTCTCCTGCAACATGCCCGCTCTTGTGCTGGACTACAACTGGAGAATTGAGGGAGAAACATTACATTCACTGAGCACCTACTCTGTGTTATGCCCTATGTTAAGCACTTTTGCATATTTTATTGCATTTAATCATCAAAACAAAACTGACAGGTAGGCAACATGAGCCTCATTTCACAGAAGAAGAAACTGAGGTTCCTACGGGCTAGGGACTTACCCAGTATTCCAGAGCTGATGTAGCCCAAAGCTGGGCTGACTCTAGAGATTCTTTTGAAATAACAGAAAAATTTTTCATAGGAAAAGCCACTGTCCCTAAAAAACCCCCTTTCTAGCCTGGCAGGGAAACATCCCACCTGACCTGGCGAAACTGAAATTAACCATCTGACTAGGCCCTGACCTCGTGGACAACATTCAGGGGCAGCTAAGCTGTTCAAAAGCCACTAAGAATTCTGAGTAGGTGGGAGCCTTAACAAGATGAGCATTTTTGTTTTCCCCTCAACATATCTTTTCCTTTCCCTCGTAGCATGTAGATTTCTTTTTCACCTTCTCCACATCTGGCATTTCCTCCACAGTAGGCACAAGAGTAAGAACAGGAGGATTTCCTCAGGGCAGAGCTGGAAGCTCTAATGATTCCAAGAGTCTGAGGCAGTGACCCCAGCTCAGCAGTGATGGGAGAGATTTTCTTCAGGAGTACCTTCTCTTGGAAAAATGAAGCTTTTGTTCATTCATCAAATATCTGCTAAGCCCCTGATATCCCAACACTGGTGGCAGGAAATGTAGAGCTTTTGTTTTGGTGGAGAGATGGCAGATTAAGTAGTAAAGACAAAAGACCTAAGGAGCTAAGGTAGAAAGTGACTTTGGGCAGGGGTGAGTAGACAGGAGGACTTGTCTATGTTGGGTGTGGTAGTCAAGGAAGACTTCTCTGGGGAGGTGGCACTTGAGTAAAGACCTGGATAACTAGAAGCCAGCCATGAAAGACCTGGGGCAAAGCACTCCCAGCAGAAGAAGAATGCAAGGCCTTGACGGAGGACGGTGGTAGCTTTTTCCAGTAACCGTAAGGCCAGTGTGAGAGGCTGGGTTAGCAGCCTCAAGTCTAAGGTATACCTGTTCTCCAATGTTCATTGCAGCACTCTTTACAATAGCTAAGAGTTGGAACCAGCCCAAATGTCCATCATCAGATGAGTGGATCAGAAAATGTGGTATATCTACACAATGGAATACTACTCTGCTGTAAAAAAGAATGAAATACTACCATTTGCAACAACATGGATGGACCTAGAGAGAATTATATTAAGTGAAATGAGTCAGGCACAGAAAGAGAAATATCATATGTTCTCACTTATTTGTGGGAGCTAAAAATAAATAAATAAATACACAAATAAACTGGTCAGGGGAGGGAAGCAGACACAACAATTACAATTCCTTGAAGTTGATACGACAAGCGAACAGATATGAGGTTCTTGGGAGGGAGGGGGGAGAAGGAGCAGGGAGGGAGGTTTGGTAATGGGCCACAATAATCAACCACATTGTATATTGACAAAATAGAATAAAATTAAAAAAATAAAAAAATAAATTATCGCTTTCAAAAAAAAAAAAAAAAAAAGCTCTTTCCGCCACCTTGTAGGGAATGAACTGTAGAAGGGCAAGCAGAGAGTCTGAGGATGAGAGGAAAGGGGCTGGAGCTAAAACGGAGAGATTTGGCAATGTCGTGCTGGTAACTGTTCAATGACTGGCTCTCTGGGGGAACAAGTCCTGTCTGCCAATTTCCATGGTGTAAACACTCCCACCATGGCCAGTTTCAAGCCATCCGCATGACAGCCCCAAGCGCAGACGTGGGAAGAGCTGCACACAGTCACCCCGCATGAGCCGGAGGGGACTGGCATCTGCCCAACACAGGGAGTGAGGAAAATGGAGGGACCAAGGTGACTTCTCCAATCCGGGCTTGAGTGATGGGAAAAACGGAGAAGCCACTTCATGTATCACTGGCCTCTGTCCCTTCCTGGGCTTCTGGATTCCTGAAAGGCAGGACTCTATGGGGAAAAAGGACACCGACCAGTCTCTGGGCTCCCTGAGAGCAGACCCCAGGCCTTGGCCCTCCCTGCTTTCCCAGCAAGCAGCACTCAGCCTGGTGCACAGACAGAACTTGATAAAGGACCAATGCGAGAACAAGTGGGAGACCTTAGTTTCCTCACCTGCAAAATGGAAGGGTAACATTAACACCCTCCAAGGGTGACTGTGAGAATCAAGTGGGAAATAACATAACAGCAACCAGAGTCGAGAGCTAACAGTCCACAGTATTCGCACCATAACCCTCACATCAACCTGTGAAGTTTCACTATCGCATCTGACAGATGAGGAAATGAAGCTCAGAGCCATTAAGCGATGTGTTCAAACCCATCTGGCTAATGCACGGCAGAGCCAGGATTCAAACAGCCCCAAGTGGACACACTGACATTCTGAGCTGCTGGGGCCACCCCAGCCAAGGGCTGGCCTGTTTCCACTTTCTCAACAGGAGCAGCAGATGCATGGGGTCGTGTGGACATGTCAGCCACTCCTGCCTTGACAAGCCCTGCAGGTGAAACAACAGGAATAAAGTGAAAGTCACTCAAGACTTGGGAACCAGATCTTTCCCTCTCCTGGCCAGAGAGAAAGAGAGGTCCCCCAGGAACAGAGGAGGATTTGCTTGCCCTGTTTAGTACGCATGATTCAGAGTTTGAGAATGTGTAGAGACAGAGGCGAGGCTGCCCTGCTGGAAACAGCCGAGTATGCTCAGCCACGATGGCGAGTGTGTTCCCCTGGTGGAGACCAGCTTACTGTCCCTGACTGATAAGTGGATTTGATTCTACCCCTTTGCACAGCCAACATTTTTTCCCCAGGCTAGTAGGCATGTATGAAAGCAGGCCTTGGAAGTTAGAGTCCCAAGTTGGACTCTGCTTTTGCTACTCATCTTACTAATGATCTTCAGCAAGTGGCTTCAGCAAGTGGCTCATCTTACCTACAAGTCGCTCACATAAGCAACTGTGCCTCTGTTTGCTCATCTGTAAAATGGAGGCACAGCAGAGTCCTCACCTCGGAGGGCCATGGGAGCACTGAGGGGGCCCACAGGGTGGATCAGGAGGACAGCTGGGTAGCCAACCACAGCGACGGTGCCTGTTGGCAAGCACAGCCAACAACGTGCGACTCTGTGGAGAGGATTTCCCTTGCTCCCCATGCCCACTGCACACAGCGTAAGTAGACTGAGCAGAAGAATAAAATAGAACCGGAGGAAAAAAAATCCCATCAACTTGCTTCTAAATGTTATACAAATGTAAGTGACACATTAGTTCCCTCTCTCCCTGGGAAGGCTATAAATCGTCAGATGCTGAATGGAGCCTAATGGCCCTGGTAAATCACAGCACTTCCTGCAACCCCAGGGCCAAGAAGTCTCGCGGGGGCTGAGGACTGCAGATGCCAGCCCTTCCCTCTGCCAGTGGGGGCTCCAGACAGAATCACGTCTTGCCACGCAGCAGCTCCGGTGCCAGCAGCCTCTGCTACTCATGTGGAAAGGGAACTTGGTTTGAAATTGTTGTTGTTGACACCTGTCAGGTTTTGGTGCTCAGGTGCACCCCAGCAAAAATCCAATCAGCCTGAGGAGATGATGATTCCTATTACAAGAAGATGCTTTGCTTTGATAATAATAGATGCCATTTCCCAGGCACTTACTCAACTCAGTGCCAGGCACAAATTCTATCCTCATACAACCCATAAAGTAGTTTTGATTATTATCCCTATTTCACAGCAGAGAAAATTGAGATCAGAGAGGTTAAGAAACTCACCAGCTAGAAAGTAGCAGATCTGGGACATGACCCAAGGTAGCCAGATCCAGAAACCAAACCCTTGACCACTCCAGGCTCCTTTCCAACTCCTCCAATGCATGAATGGTTAACTTCCAGCTTGTAGGCTGGACTACAAGGTTAAATCCCTAGAACTTAACACAGAGGGCTGAGGTCACAAATCAAATGGCTCTAAGACCAGGAAGCACATCTGGCCTCAGTTTCAAAGAGACAACTAGAAGTGGTAGTGAGTATGGCAAACAGTAGAGAAATGCCATATTTCAGCTTCAGGTGGCTGGGTGGAGACAAGGGCCCAGTCACCACATCTTCCATCCTTTTTTCAAAGTAAGTTTGACAATCTGAACTTTTGTGTAAAATCTCTTTTTAAAAAAGGCCAAAATTATGCTAGCCCAGCAAAATTCTTCTGAGGACTAATTATGGCCATAAGGTAGCAGTTTCCAATCTGTGTTGGTGTGTCATAGCATATAAGTACTCTTCACATCCACTGCCTCATTTTGCTTGGACAGCCAACATTGCTGCTTCCCCATTTCACAGATGGGTGCATTGAGACTATCTTTCCATGACTAATCATTAGAGGTTATTGAATATTAGGGACCTTGAAGATATGGTTTGCACATCTACGTTGCCCTGGCTAAGCATCCTACAACCTCTGCCTGTACACCTGGTCCAGGGCAAGGAGCTCACTCCCATGACAGCAACCTGGATCGATTTTATACAGTTCAGTCTTGAGGCAGACACCTGAACTTCTACCCACCCATCCCACTCTGAAACTCTGGAAGTATGCCCAATTCCCCTTCCACGTGAGAAGCTTTGCCAGCCACCAACCATAAGTATGGCAGGGAAACTAAATAGAACTTTTTATTTTTTTATTTTTTTTAATTTTTATTTTGTCAACATACAATGTAGTTAGTTATTGTGTCCCATCACCAAAACCTCCCTCCCTCCTCCCTCTCCCCCCTCCCACCCAGGTGTGTCCCCTCCATTTTCTTGTTGTAAGAACTTCAAAAAAAAGTTGTGGTTGTTATATCTTCCTCCCCCCCCCCCCCCCCCGGGCTTTTTTTTTTTTTTTTTTTGTTTTTTTTGTTTTTTTTTTTTTTTTTTTTGTTT
>NW_007728968.1:216714-221552 GCF_000696425.1 Galeopterus variegatus | reverse complement strand
CCCCCCCCGGTTTTTGTTGTTGTTGTTGTTGTTGTTGTTTGTTTGTTTGTGTGTGTGTGAGAGTGTGTGTGTGTGTATGTGTGTGTGTGTGTGTATGTATGTGTGTGAATTGATTCATTCACCTTTAGCTCCCTCCAATAAGTGAAAACATGTGGTATTTCTTTTTCACTGCCTGACTCGTTTCACTTAATATTATTCTTTCAAGGTCCATCCATGTTGCAAATGGCAGTATTTCATTCGTTTTTATAGTTGAGTAGTATTCCATTGTGTAAGGGGTGGATACGGAAAATGTGGTAAATAGAACTTTCATGGAATATCTCCAGGGCAGGAAGGTCAGTGTTCAGCACTGAATATTTTCTTTTTCACTGAATCCTTAGAAGAGCACGACATTTGCAACTGATGGTCTGGGAGGCTGAGTACTATCCCCAAAGTCAACGTAGGTATATTACGGGAAGGGCATTCAAAAAAAACAAGGTCTGCCCAATTTCATGGTCTGCCATCCCTCCATCCATCCCTCCAATATTTATTAAGAACCTACTATGTGTCAGGCACTACTCTGGACACTGAAAGATATAGGAGTAGAATGGGAGAGGAGAAAGTTATATCTTTCTTTTTCAGGCAGAAGTGCCTGGGTTCTACCATCTGATCTTTGTGTAGTCAGTTTCCAGATCATCCTTCTTCCCTGGCTTGTCAGAATGAACATGTGTCAGCATCCCTATTTCCCAGAAAGGAAGGTGATCTTTGAACAGAGCTGGGACAAGCATGTGCTTGGAGTGACCCCTCCCTGACTTGGCACTCTCTCCTTTTATGGATGGAGCCTATGCTCATATCAACTTTTCTGGCTGCATTCCCACAAGCAACTTTTCAACCAAAACCGTGAAAATTGCTTTCACAGCTGCAGCTTCTAAACCATGTCTGTTCCTGGGATACTGGTTTGAAGACCCAAGAAAAATAAAACTACACCTAATACCTATTCAACCAACTCTATGTACTAAATATTTCATACACATTTTCAAATTTGTATTACTATTTGCATTTTCCGGCAAAAAAAAAAAAGTAAGGCTCAGAGAAGTTACAAAACTTGTCTATAACCATCTAGCCAGTAAGTGGTAGAGCTGGAATGTGAGTGCATGGCGTCTGGCTCCAGAGCACATGTTTTTTTCCCCATGGATTTCAGATTCATACCTCTTAAATTTCCTCTCCTTTGAATGGAACTGTGGCTCTGGACTATTGTGTTTGCTCCAACATGCTGACGACACTTTCCGCCTCTCTTAGCACAAAGAATGATCCAACTAAGTCACCTGTAGCTCCTGTGCAGAGCAACATTGGGCTCAGCAAACACCACTGACTACCTAACTGGGCTTGTGGCCAGAATGTAAAAAGAATGACAACCCTCACAAAAACAAACACTAGAACCAAAGAGCAGATCCCAGACCCTTCCAAGTGAAGAGCTGCCACCGAACAGGGGAATGCCTCGCCATGTCACATACAGTCTGGCAGGACTCAGTGGGACCCCAATATGGGCCCATCTGGTGATCCTCAACAATGTCTTTGAGTGTGACTGTCCTGGGTTGGGCTGAGTTCCCTGACCTAGGCCAGGTGTCAGGAAATGCCTTCACATCCACAGCAAGAGACACCAAAGAGTAACCATCACAACTGCCTCCAGCCTGGAATCCCAGCTGTCTTTGAGTGTGACTGTCCTGGGTTGGGCTGAGTTCCCTGACCTAGGCCAGGTGTCAGGAGATGCCTTCACATCCACAGCAAGAGACACCAAAGAGTAACCATCACAACTGCCTCCAGCCTGGAATCCCAGACTCCAGGCTCCCCTCCCTGGCCCACCCTTCTTCTGAGCCCTGAGTACTTTCTAACACAGGGTCCTGCTTATAACCTTTCCATGACTGCCCATCACTTTTAGGTAAAATGCCATCCTCACTGAGCACTGTCAGAGGCTCTGCAGGAGGTGGCCCTTGCCTGCCTTCAACCATCCCCAAGAAACAACCCTCCTCTGCAGCTGACCATCTTCCAGGGCAGGTTCCTAAGAACTCTGCTCCTAAAAGATGGTCTAAGTGCCTGAGAAGTCAGTTTGCCTAGGAAATCCTGCCGAACAATGCTGTGATCATGAAAAATCACAATGCAAATTAGCATTTTGCAGATGATTCAGAGGTCCTGCCATAAAGAGATCTGTTTCATTTCAAGCTTGAATTTCTTATTTTGTGACCTAACCTCCCGTCTGAATAGCACCCATTAACATCCCAAGGGAAAGATTTTTGGATTTGTCAGTAATATCACCAACTTCCCATTATTTCTTTTATGCCTTTGGGGTACTGTATCATGTGGTGCTCTCCAACAAATGTTATTCTTTCTCTGCCTACAGAACTCTTATTCATACTTCAAAGCCGGATTCGACTTACAACTCCTCTGAAAAATATTCCTGTAAACACTGGACTTGCTTTTGTTCTTGCCTTGATGATAGCACGTACCACAGGATTTGCTATCATCCTATTTCCTTTTAGAGTGTGAGCTCCCTGAGGATGAGAAGCAGGCCTGATTCTTCTCTAGAAATGCCAGTGTATGGCAAGGGTCCTGGGACAGGGGTCCACAGTCATCTGCAGGAGTGTGTGAATGAATGAGAAAGTGAACAAGCCCATGTTCATGATGGGGTTGTGGTTTAGCCCAGTCCTGCTCAGAACCCCTTGGGTATCCTGCTGCCAAGACTGGAGAAAGCCCCCTTCCCATAACGAGTTAACATGATTTCAAGGCAATAGTTGCCATGCTCAAAGAGAGTCAACAGGTCACTTCAGGAAGACTTGAAATAGATGCCATCCTGCTACACTGCTTGGCGTTGCTAGGAAACAGCTAGTTTGCTACAAGGCAGGGTGATTAGCACTGCAAACAAGACACAAACTCAGAAATGGCTGCATCTTCTCACCCCACCCAAACCAGACATCAGCACCTTCACATCGATTCTGTACTCAGCTTAGGGGAAAGGCAAAGTTTGAAGTTAGGACTGAAGTCTGCAGATGCTTCTCAGAAGACCCTGGAGCACCTCTGAAACATGGGAGTGATTCTGAAAGCCTTGAGACCAGAAAGGGATGGACTTAATTCAGGAGGTCTTCTCCACCTCAGTCTTCCACCTGGGGGTTTTGGGCATCTTGTCATAGGAGGAGCCTGGGGAAGTCTCATGACTAGAGAGAAGAGAGCTCTAGGTGTCTGCTGCCCCTCTCCTGACTGTCTCTGAGTTACAGAAACAGAGAGGTTGGCTGGAAGACTTGGAGAGGCTGCCTAGGGGTTTCAAAGGGTAAGTAGGAATTATCGAACCATTATGGGATAAAGTTTTACAGGCAGCAGACTGCTGGATCCATTTTAAGTGAGCAGTCTTGGGAACCATTTCCTCTAAGAAGCTCCCTTTGCTGAGCAATAATATGCTTGGTGCTTTCATGGGGGTTATCACCTGTTTAAAGATGAGGCACCTAAAGCTCAGAGTGACTGTGCTGTGAGTGAGTGATTGGCAGGTCAGGACTTGAACCCAAGTCTAAATAACATATACACTACAGTGTTAGCTAAATCTAAAGAGGAAACAAACAAATGCAGTTTTTAATCTTTTACTATTTCCCTCCTCCTATAGAAAGAGTGTCTTGAGGGGTGGAGGGAAGCCTGGTTTGGTCCACAGTGCCCCACATGTGCAGTCAGAGGATCTGGCTCCAGATTCTGTCCTGCCACAGATTAGCTGCATTGCCTTGAGCAAATCTCTATCCTCCTCTGGGCTTCTAGCTTCTGATCTGTTATATGGGGATAACAAGAGCCATCCTGCATTCTTACTTCCCTAGGTATGAAGTGGTAAATGCAACAGGGCTTTAAAAAGCATAACAGACTATGCAAAACTCAGCACACAGTATGTGCTTAGAAAGAATTGGCAGGTTATGTGCTTGTAGGTTATTACCAATTACCACAATGCACGGAGGAGCCCAGAGAGCCAAGACTGGGCTCGCATTTGGATCCTACCACTTTGAGCAGATTACTTAATCTCTCTAAGCCTCATTGCTTCCATCTGTAGAATGGGAATTATAGTGCTCCCTTGGTAACATTGTTATGAAGATAAAATAAGTTAAGGTATGTAATGACCCAGACCCAAAAGGATGCATCCTATTTGAGTTTCTCTCTACCCTTCTGCCCTCTCTCTAGAACCACTGGAAGGCAGAGGCAGCCTGCTGGCAGCCTCTCACTCCTGTTGGCCAGCTGCCTGGGAGGCCCCCAGTTGCTGGGGTTGGCCAGTGTACACGGTGGCACTTACTCATTCATGCCCCGCAGGATGAGACACACTGAATTTCCAAGGCTGAGACCTAGCTCCACTCAGGGACACAGTATGAAGCCACTTTGAGAAATCCACATTCAAGGCACAATCTTTTCAGGCCCTGGGGAAATACAATAGCTGAGGGAACAAGGAGGTTACCACGCTAATTGCTTCTGATTAAAGCAACTGGCCTCAAGCCAGTGTTGGCAAAGTTTAAGTTTTGTCAGTACCTGCTGACAGTTCTTACCCCTCATATCTACATAGCACCTTACAATTTATCACGGCCTTCTGTAAACGGTAGTCGTTCAATAAATTCTTGCAGTGTACAGGGGATCAGCCTACTAGTTACTTTAAAAAAAACCTCATTTCACTGGTCAGGGCAGCCCAAGAGGAGCAGATGTGTACCAAATGTTTTATGGTGACTGCACACCAACATCACTTGCTAAGAGAAACTGTGCTATCCACAGGCCAGCCATGTTTTGTACCATGGGATCGTGTCCCACTGTGATCACAGCTGATTCCATATAGGAGATACATACTTGTCCCA
>NW_007728968.1:213093-215466 GCF_000696425.1 Galeopterus variegatus | reverse complement strand
TTTTTTTTGAAAAACAGCTGCTGTCAGCTTGGGTTCAACTCTCGGTCAGCACTGGGAAGTAAGGGGACCATGTAATCCTTGGAACAGGATGGCCCCTAAATGCCACCCAGACAGCAGATGTCGGAATTCCCTCTACAGCATCTCCAGCAAATGACCTCTGCCCCTGCCCAAATCGCCCAAAGGAGTGGAGGTCATCCTTTCCATCATCAGGTAGGCTTAGCAGGTAGAAAACTGACTTTAACTGTGACTTCTTTCCCCTTGGCCTTGGCTCTAGACCTTGGGGTCTCACAGAAGCTGTCCAAGCTATCTTAATTATGGAATGAAAAATGTTCTGGAATGTGGCCTAGGGAGGCATGAATGCCAAATTTTCTGTGTGACCTTGAGCTAGTCAATTGTCATCCTTGAGGCCAAAAGGCCTGAAGTCTTTGGTCAGACCTGGGTTCAAGGCCCAGCTGAATTTTGAGCCAGTAACTTTCACTGGGCCTCTGTTTCCTCAACTCTGGAGGAGGATAACACTTCCAGCCAAGAGCAACAGCTGTCTGCTCAGAGCATCTAACTGAGCTCAAGGCTGGCAGGGAAGCCTGGACTGCTCTGGTGATGGGCTCAGTTCACTTTGGGGCCAAAGTCCCACGGCTGAACCTTGAAGCAGGAGGTGACAGAGCTGGGCTGGCAACCCCCTCTCAAATCTCACACAACACAGTCACAGAGCTGGGGCTCTGAGTGCCAGGAAGATCCTACGTAACCTGGTTTTCCCCAGACTCCAATTCCAGGGTCAGGACAGCAGCAGGCCAGCCAGAGAGAGTTGGACAGGGCTGTCCTCTGACATCCCATTCCATTCCATGGTCCAGTGAGAAAAGGACAGCAGGCTCCATGGGCACATGGTACAGTGCCCACTTACCATGTTCTCTAAATGTCAGTTTCTTGTCTATAGAGAAGGCTAGGACACCTGCTCTATCTCCATCAAAGAGTTCTCATGGAGATCAAACTTGGTCATAGGGCAGAAAAGTCCTGGCACACTGAAAAGTGCTATGCCTTTGGGAAGTGTCCTACTGCACAGTTTGGAAGCAACACTGCATCTTTCCACCCTATGAAGAGTCAGGGCCAAGTTTAGGGTCTCCTGTGCAGAGCTACAGGCCAAGCACTTGCCCCCTGCCCCTGGGCACATCCCTCTCTCCCTGGGATTTAGTGAACACCTAACTGTGGAATCCTCACAACCCAGTGAGATAGACGTGCCTTATCTCCATTTTATAAAGAAGCTGAGGCCCAAAGAGATTGAGTTACCTGCATGGTGACATGGTTGTAAAGTGATAGCTATAACCCTAGGGAAAGAGTCACAGGGGGAGGAGGGGAGAAATGAAAGAGCAAGAGAAGGAAAAACAGGGAGGAAGCCAATATCAAAAGAGAAAGATAGCAGAGTAAAAGGTGGCAGATGAAAGAGAGGAGAGGAAAAGGGATGGGGAGAAAGAGCAAAGAACGGGACTAAATCACCCATGTTGGGGGCACAGAGGGGACACGCTGCTGCCACGGTTGGGTGTGGGGTGGTCTCTCCAGGCACGAGGAGGGCCCTGCACAAGCAGCACGGGGAACTGACAGTTCAGCAGAGCCATTCAGCTGAGCTACAAAAGCCTTCTGCCAGGGTGGCGAAAAAATATTAAACGAGACTTCCTCAGGCTTTAGAAATTGCTGAAATACAGAGGCCGCAATGGAAGATAAAATGTCCTACAAAGGGAGCTCCAAACGGAATCAATTTCCCTGGGCCGACTTCTATGTCCTATTATAAGAAATTGAAAAATTATTTCTATGGGAATGTCGCTTTGCCATTCCAACTCTCCCAAAGACATTGAGAAGGAAAACGGCTTCCAATAAAGGGGCACTGGTCTTGTCCTCCATCACCGCAGTTGATCCTCTGTTCAGTGTCTTGGAGTCCAAGGAGGGGGGGTTGGGGGAGGAGGGGGGCTCTTCTGCTAGAGTTTTTGGTCTGGCGGGGAAGGCAGTAAAACAGACAAATGTGACAGCCCAGGGACGACCAGCTCCTGACGGCAGACACACACCCCACTGGCTGGAACATGATACCCTTGAGGTTGGCCAGACTGGCCAGGGTAGAATGTCAGGACTCCCTGGATGGGACGTCACACTGCAGAGAGGACTCCAGCAGCTGCTGCCGTACTGCATGTGTTTGCTTCTACAGCCACAGCATAAAAGCCTTCCCACTGATCCTGCCTTCCCACATCCCACCACCATGAACTTCTCACCTTTCCCTATGCATGGTGGGCTTGCCTTCCATGTCTTTTTTTTTCTCTTTTTTTTTCGTGACCGGCAACGGATCGCAACCCTCGGTGTCGCGCCCGTACCAGACCGGGACCGGCAACGGGA
>NW_007728968.1:210980-212251 GCF_000696425.1 Galeopterus variegatus | reverse complement strand
GTGCCCGGCCGGTCTGTATGTGGGATCCGAACCCTCGGCGGGAGCGCCGCTGCGCTCCCAAGCAGCGCACTGTAGTAGTGCGCCACCAGGCTGGCCCTTGCCTTCCATGTCTGAGTGCCTTTACCGGAGGGCTTTCCTGTGTCTGGAATGCCCTTTCCTGCACATCAGTCTGGCAAACGCCTACTTATTCTTCAAGAACCAGCTGAAATGTGCCTCCTTAGGAAGTCGCCCCTGACCTCCCTCCCTTGGTGTGGTAGGCCGAATGATGCCCCACCAAATGCCCCTGATCTAATCCCCAGAACCTACGACCATGTTACCTTACATGGTAGAAGGGACTTTACAGATGTGATTAAGGATCTTGAGCTGGGGACTTTATCCAGGTGGGCCCAATGTAGTCTCAAGGGTCCTTCTAAGAGGAGGGGCAGGTGCTCAGTGTTAGGTGGAGGTGATGTAAAGAGAGGAGAGGAGTGAGGCTGGGGTGCGGCCACAGAGCGAAGGATGCAGGTGGTCTTTAGAAGCTGACAGGGGATGGAAGCAACCAGCCCTGTCCACACCTTTACCCCAGTGAGACTGATTTTGGATTTCTGATCTCCGGAACTAGAAGAGAATAAATTTGTGTTGTCTTAAGGCCCTCAGTCTGTAGTAATATGTCATAATGGCAACAGGAAACTCATACACCTGGGCAGGGCTCTTCCTCTCTGCGCTGGGCTCCCTGGAACTCCGTACCTACATTGTAGCTCCTTACGACTAACGAGTATTGAATGCTTCCCACATGCCAGGCCCACTCTAAGTGCCACACGTGTATTATACTTAATCTCACCACAACCCTGCTTGGCAGGTGCTATTATCCTTATGTTACAGATAAGGAAGCTAAAGCCCAGAGATGAAGCAACTTGCCAAAAGCCACCGCGCAGGTAGTACATGACAGAGCTAGACTTTGAACCCAGGACACACTGCATGGCAATCACATATTTAAGTGTTGCTCTCTTCCACCAGAAAGTAGGGTTACAGAGTAGGTGTTGGATTGTCTCTGGGTCCTCAGTGCCTGGTCCAGACCTGGTTTAACTGAGTCACTGACAACTGCAGAATGAGAAAACATCTGAACTGGGGCTTTCCTAATCCTGTCCAGGAGCTAGGATGTTAGTGAATCCTATTGCATGAAGGACGTAAAAAATGGAATGTCTGCCCCTGGATACTAGAACTGCTATTCAAACTAGATTATTTGTGACAATAACACTTAGCACTTTATTTAACACTTTTTTTTTTTTTTT
>NW_007728968.1:208575-210348 GCF_000696425.1 Galeopterus variegatus | reverse complement strand
TGCCCCCGTACCGGACCGGGGACCGGCAACGGGATCGCAACCCTCGGCACTGCTCCCGCGCCTCGCTCAGCCAGTGAGCGGGAACCGGTCCGTATGTGGGATCCGAACCCTCGGGTGGGAGCGCCGCCGCGCTTCCCAAGCGGCACACTATCCAGTGCGCCACCGGGCCGGCCCTTATTTAACACTTTTTGTAAACTTTTCTTCTGGGTGGTGTGGTAAAGTGAAGGAATTCAGGATTCAGAGTCCGCATGCCTCTGGGTGAGCTCCTGCAAACATTATTTCCCTGAACTTTAATATCTTCATCTGTAAAATGGATGCAGTAAGAGGTGCTCATGAGAATGAATGAGGACGTGCACACATTGCACTGGGTGTGTGTGAACACTGCTCTAGCCCTCTCTGGGCTTGAAACAAAGCTGCACAGCACACTGGACGGGTGGTCTTACTCCCAGGCACAGAGGAGGAAACTGAGCCCCCACAGGCTGCTAGAGCACCCCATTATAAAGTACCAAGGCACTTGACCAAGTACCATGGGGGCTACCAGAATGCAAATGTGGGACAGGGCATCCGGGGCTTGTATGAAGAAAGTTTCCCACAAAAGCCAGCATGCAATCGTCAAAGGTAGACAGTACACATAGGCTGAGCAAAAGCATGGATGAGAGAAAGCCCCATGGGGAAGGGGAGGCTCTGAGAATGTGGGACATGGGTTGTGGCAAAGGCCACAGGCCATGTAGCATCTGGGAGCTGGGTT
This sequence comes from Galeopterus variegatus, assembly GCF_000696425.1. Classification (NCBI taxonomy): domain Eukaryota; kingdom Metazoa; phylum Chordata; class Mammalia; order Dermoptera; family Cynocephalidae; genus Galeopterus; species Galeopterus variegatus. Next base: position 209,600 of record NW_007728968.1, on the reverse strand, counting down.
CCAGCGTACAGGAGGAGGTGGAGTGGGCTGGAGGGAGCAGGGTGGGGGCTGGGAGAACAGTGGGCCACACGGATGTGAGGAGCTGCCTGGCCGATCTCTCTGTCTCTTGCACAATGAGGAGCTGAAAGTCCATGGGCTCCCAGCCAACCGTCTAGGCCAGGGCTTCTCAGTCCTGGCTGCGCAGAAGAATCACATGGGGGAGTTTTAAAAACCCAATGTCCAGGCTGTACTCCAAACCCATTAATTCCAAGTCTCCAGGAGTGGGACCCAGGCCTCGGCATGTATTTGTCAGACTCTGCGGGGGACTGCAAAGCACAGGCCAGGCTGAGAAGCTGTCCTCTAGACTTCGGACCCAGGGCCCACATGCCAGTCTGGAGTCAGTTTGGCTAATTACCTTCCACTGCTCCCAGCGCTGTTGAAATGCTCTCTTCTCTACCCACGCCCCTTGAGCCCTGCAGCTTTGCATGAACTTGATACTTCACTTCCTGGCCTTGGCCTGCCCTGGGCCTTTGGGGGTGTTTGCACAGTTGTTTGAGGATATGGTTCTACCTGCTTCATTCCCCTGTGCTGGCCAGACGGAGTCTTGATGGTTTGGTAGCCCTGCCCTGAGGGGCGGTGGGCTCCTGTGGCCTCACACCCCAGCTCAGCCTAAGCATCACTAAGGCTTCTCTGCCACTGACCCCAAGCATAAATGGTTTGGGGACAAGGAGATAGGAATGGAGAGCTTCCTCCTCCTGGCCCCTGGAGAAGGTAGGAGACAGCATTTACTTAACACATGTGCTGTGTCCAGCATTGGAGTAGGTGCTTTATATGCATGCTAGTTAATTTATCCTTATTATACCTTATGAAGCAGATACTTGAAATCATCCTATTTTACAAATGAGAACATGGAGGCTCACAGAGGGAAAGTGACTTAGCCTAAGATTTCACAAATGGGAAATATGAGAGCTGGGTCTCCATCCCATGTCCGCTGACTCCAGAGCCTGAGCTTCCACTCTCAGGGTCTTGGTTTCCCCCTGGAAAGG
>NW_007728968.1:160186-207786 GCF_000696425.1 Galeopterus variegatus | reverse complement strand
TTCACTTTTTAAAAAAAGGTCTCTATGCTAATAATGCTTATGTAGTTTGAAGAAGAGATAGAGAAGCTAAATTTGTAAAAGAAGTTGATTGAGACCAGAGTATTATTTTTCCTATCTCCACTTTCTTTTCTGTGCTCTCTGAAAAACTAATAAGCTCATTATCAACACTAAGTAGCTCTTGTCCTGGCTCCCAATCAACAAGATGTCTAAGGTCAGCTGTGTAGGGTCCTTTGGGTACAAACTGAGAGGTGAGGCAGGGCTGCTTCCCTAGGCTGATGCCCAGGTCTGCCAGGGGGTGGGCATCTCCTCAGATGGCATAAAGGATACAAATAAGGTCTTGGGCATCCCTGACACTTCCCAGCTGCATTTACAGAGATGCTGCTTTTAGTGTTTCTCCACTTCAGTTGTGTTTTCTTCCTATTTTATTTTTATTTTTGGCAGCTGGCTGGTACCTGAAGAGATCTGAACCCTTAACCTTGATGTTATGTCTATTTTAAAGGAGTTTCCTATCAATGGGGCATCCCAGATCCCACAATGAGGAAAGGTATTTCAAATACTCCCAGACCTAAGACAATGCCTGGCACAGAGTACACACTTAGCAAATATTTGATAAATGAATGAATATATGAAAACTCTCTTACACTGCCTAAGACTCCCAATTTGCAGACTAAGTACCCCTGAAGGTTTCAACCATTACTCACACAAGTGGCAGTGGGGCTGGTCGGAGCATGAGCCTTTAGTGGACCTGAGGCTGAGGGAAGAAATCTCTTTCCAGGAGGCTGGGGTAGATGAGGTCAGGAGGCCAGAGAGGGAGTCAGACCTGGGCATATATTTGGTAATTAGGCAGAGAGAGAGGCTGAGGGTAGAGCCAGGGGATGAGAAGGACACAGGCCTGTGAGAGGGACTCATACCCGTGCTGCTGCCCCAGCTGAGCTGGTGGCAGCTATGGAACTTTCAGGAACAGAGTGCATGGACACCCACAGAAAGGGCCTGCAAGTGCCCAGCTGCAAGTCCACTGACTGGCCCTAGAGTCTCTGAAAATGAAACTTTTCCTTGGCTAACAGTCCAGAGTGCAGGCTGCTTTGAAAATCTCAGAATCCTTCTCTACCTTCTTCCATCCCACCCTGGCCCTTCCTTTTGAACCTTCCAGAATGACAATATTTCATCTTACTAAGAAAAACCAGCAGCCCAAGGCAGAAAGCAGAGTAAACAGACCACCTTCCTAATTCTACCTAAATTTTCTGCCTAAATTGCCAAGACAAATATCTCAAGAAACTGTACTTGGCTGGAATGGTTAGGTAATTCATTTTATTTACCTTCTAAATGCACTTGAGAGCTGAGATAGATTCATTCACGTTGCTGCTTCTTAGATGCAATTCACAGTAGAAATCGCTGCCATCCGAAGATTCCATAACTTCCAAAGGGTAATGGATTTTTTTCAGCCCATCTTTCTTCCCTGCTCATATTTGCTTGAGGATTCCAAATGGATTCTATTTACTGTAATTACTGTTCTAACTGCAGCTCACTTGCAATGCATCAGGTTAATGTTAACAAGATACCCAGCTGATGCTGGTAATGTGTATTCATTGTTCAAACTCTTTACCCACCCCCTTTGGTGTTTTCTCAATTTTATTTTCTGAACCCATAGGGGAGGCAGCAAAGCCAAGTAACACGGGTATTTTTTCTGTTTCATTCTTCTCTAATTTCCTGGGATTTTTTCTCAATGGATATTCATTGTTCTTGGGTTTTCCCATTCCTGTATTTACATGGAATTACAACAAATGTTATGTTTTGCTTAAATATTGATTTACATGCTTACCCTCTTTCAAACTGTTCATGCTATTAGTGTCATTAAATTCCATATTATTTGATTATTTATAAGAATAATTAAACGTCCTGACATTTCTCCTATGTCATCTCTATAAAAGAAGAGAGATAATGGCCCAGTGTATCAAGTCTTCATCTCTCAATTATTGGGGAACTTTATACTTATGATTTGGATCTATGGAAAAAGCACACACTTCAGAGTGGCAAAGACTAGTGCAAAGTCTAGTTTCCCCACTCTTTAGCTATGTGAGTTCAGGTGAGCTTCTTTCTCTGAATTTCAGTTTCCTCATCAGTAAAAGGACAAAACTAGTACCTACTTCACGTGTTCTTGAGAAGTCCCTTGCAAATAGTAGGTGCCTAATAAATTGTCTGTTAGCATTATACCTTTTCAGTAATTCTAATATGCATCTAGATCTTAGGACCACAGCACACAAAGGTATAACTGTATTTTAATAGGGTCTATTTAGAACTCCAAATCGAATTTTTGAGCTGGAAGGAGCTTGGAGATGAGACTTTTACTACTCGAAGTGTGTTTCACAAACCAACAGCAGCTGTGGCATCTGGGACCTTATTGAGATGCAGACTCTCAGGTCCTTCCCCAGAAAAAAAAGTCTATAACATGACTCCATGGAGTTGATGGAAAAACAGATTGTCCCTCCTAAGTCTCCTGACTCCCTGGTTTCTGTCTGAAGGACACAATGGAAGCCAAGAGGAGACATTCCCAATAAAACCCCAAAGTCCATCCTAGCTTATTGCATTATGCAAGCAGCTGTAATCCCCCCCCAAGACCATTTTACCCTCCTCTTAGCAGTGATGATCATTAAGCATGATGGAAATAAAGGCCATTTGTTGATTCAGGTGGTAAGAGTCTGAGACATACTGCTTTGATGTGATTCAGACAGTCGCCCTCAAACTCTGGGGAAGTCTCCTCCTTTCCACCCAGGTTACCTCATCTATGAAATGAGGATTAAAATACCTTCCTACAGGGGTGTTTGAGAATTAACAGATGCTTAGCACAATGTCTGTTAAACTGTAGGCACTCAATTAGAGTTGTAGTAGGAGTAGCCTTAGTAATAGTAATAAAGAGTGTGTATGGGGTAGGAGGTGGGGGTTGGAGCTGCTGCCGCTGTTATTACCACCGCCATCTGCAGAAAGCTACCGTCTCCCTGTTTCCAAAGCTCAATTCTCAGAGTCAATCAACTGCTGTCATTAGAGGAAGGCAAAAGAGACGTGAAATTGGAATAAAAAATTCAGCTTCACTTCCTGTCTCCTGGTAACTCTTGGGAAAGCCACTTAAGCCCTGACAGTTCACACTTTCCTCACCTGTAAAATGGGCATAATACTATTTCCCTGACCACCTCAGGGTGGGAGTGAAGCATCTGAAAGTGATTTGCAGCCATACCACATGCAACATTGGTTGAAGACATGTAAAAGATCCCTGGGGTTCTGCTTCTTAGGCACCAAGCCCTGACCTCACAGTTGCTCTCTTCTTCTGTTTCCTCTCCTCTTTCTCTCCTTTTCCCACAAACCCTCCTGCCTTTGCAAGGGCCTCCATTGCCGTACAGGTCCCCTGTGAGCTCTAAGCAAGGTTTCATTCTCTCCCCCTTCAGATCAATTTGCTCATTGGTGGGGATGCATCTTACTTAGAAACTGCCCTTTCTCCTCCAAAATCAGAGGTGGCATTATCCAGGGAGGAGTGGGTACTTTAGCCTCCAAGTAAACTCTATTAGTCCCAAGTCCATAAAATAAACATGCAGCCCAAGTCAGAAGTGTGTCTGCTATGGAAATGCAGCCCCCAGGCAGGTCCTCCAGCCCTCTTACCCCCTTCCCCACTTGCCCACTGGGGTGGTGCCTTTCCATAGTCCTGCAGACAGATTCTAGAGCCACCTTGTACCAAACCTTCATGGCTTCCTCTCCATTTTCTCAACAGCCATTTCAGCAACCCCTAATATGCTGAGGCCTAAGGACAGGATATAAAGCTGACTGAATCATCTTTTGCCCATGATGAAGACCATGAAGAAGATGATGATGGAGGAGACCAACTTGACTGACTTTAGGTCCAGGGTTTTTTTCTCCACGAAAGGGGAGGAATCAGCACCTCCCCCAAGGAGGACCTCATTCTCATGATACGTTGGTACCACACTGTTTGCAGGTGGGGCCTGCAGACAGCCACACATCCCAGACATCTGTGTGACCTTTGTCAAACTGCTTCTCTGAGCCTTAGCTCCTGGGGCCCTATGTTTCACTCAGCCTCCGTTTCCCTGTCTATAAAAAGAGGAATGTGCAGCTGGAAGAATGTGGCATATAATATCAGATGTTTAAATATTGCTATTCCCCTCACTTCCTTTGACAAGACCTCAAAGGGCCCCATCTTCCAGGATAACTAGACAAACCATATTTTGAACTTTTTATACCTAACCATAGTCAGTCTTTAACAGAGTCATTGGTTCATTTATGTAATAAATATTTATTGAATATCTCTCATGTTCCAGTACAAGGCTACTTCCTGAGGATACAGTGGTGAGAAATACTGTCATGGTCCCCAATCTCATGGAGGCTGTACTCTAACGGCAAGCACTAGCTGTCTCCAGAAGGACCTTCCCAACCCAGCAGAATCTCCTTCATCGGTGTCTGGTATCAAAACAGAGGGATCATACATGATGCCCTAGAGTCAGAATGAGGGGCCAGTACTGTTCACAGTTAAATTCTAGTTCTATCACTTGCTGGTTATGTGACTGTTATGGACTGAATATTTGTGGCTTCCCGGAATTCATATGTTGACTTAATCCCCAGTGTGATAATATTTGGAGATTAGGTTTTTGGGAAGTAATTAGGGCTAGATTAGGTCATGAGGGTCCTCATGATGGAATCAGTGGTTTTATAAGAGGAGGAAGTGAGAGAGAGAAAGGCCATGTGAGGACACAGCGAGAAGACAGCCATCTGCAAGCCAAGAAGAGGTTCCTTACCAGAAACCAAATTGGCCGGCACCTTGATCTTGAACTTCTAACTTCCAAAATTGTGAGAAATAAACTTCTGTTGTTTAAGCCACCAAGTCTATGGTGTTATGTTATGAAAGCCCAAGTGACTATTGTGACTTTACTTATCTATGTGCCTCAGTTCCTTACCTAGGAAATGGATAACTACAACCCTATTTCCACAGAGTTAAAATGAGGATTAGATAAATGCTTAGCTCAGGAACTTGTTCAATAAATGGTAGTCATTATCTTCAGTGCGCCCAATTGGAAATGTAAATCACAGGTCGACAGAGTTGGAAGGGGTCTTGTCAAGCCCCCTCATTGAATGCAGGAAATGAAGCTCAGATAGAAAAGCTTGCCCAGGACCACATAGTGAGGGGGAATCTGTGTCTGGATCCCTGACTCCTGCCCCAGGTCTGTTCCTTTCCACCACTTGGGGAAATCTTGCCCTCCCTCCCCCAGTCACCCATCTCATCCCTGACACTGAGCACACCCACTTGAAATTGTCACCTCTTTCACGTGGTGAGCAGCTTCTGTGTGAGGTTGCTAGGAGATGAGGATCCATCACTGAATTCTGCACCTGGAAATTCTCTTAAATTAGGTTGTTGGAATTCTTCTCTTTGAAGAAACCCTCCAAAAGATTCTCACCCATATTTGCCTTGAAAAATGGTGTGGGAGGAGTCAGAGCTGTGCAAAAGTGTGCAGCACATTTATTATAATAGCTGAACAACTTTCATTTGCTTTGTCTTTCGTGATTTGCAAAGCACATTTCTACAGATTGTTGAGTCCCTGCAATTATAAGATCATTAATTCCTTCCTTCATTCATAAATACATATTTAGCACTTTCAATGCAACAGGCACCACTCCAGGTGCCAAAGGTTTAGCCATGAATAAGATGAAACCCTCTGCTTTCATGGGGTTTATGCTCTAGCAGTTGAGTCAGACAATAAACTAGATACGTATATACACACATACATGATTTCAGATACTGGCAAGTATTATGAAAAGAATAAAAGCAGGGGAAGGGGAGAGAGAGTTGGGGGAATTGTTTTGAGGGGCCAGGAATGCTTACTCTGGAATGCATTCCAGGTAGGGATTATTAGTATTGCTGGATGAGTGACTGAACCCTCATTTTATAGATATGGAAACACAGCCCAGACTCACAAAGCAGGTAGACGGTATGACCAGAAGTAGAACCCCTATTCTCTCTCCCAGCCTATGACAATGCCAAGTCTTATGTCTGGATCCAGAAGCCAGACCCCAGGGACAAGATGAACTCAGTGTGCACAGAGATGGAGCTGCTGTGGCCCATTCAGTCACGTGGCCCATTCAATCACAACACCCTTCCGCTATCTTACTGCACACTGGGACTAACGAGACAAAGCAGACAGATGTGGTCCCTGCCGTCAAGGAACTTCCAGACCAGTGAGGACTATAAGACAAGTCCCACCTGACTGTGCCTCATGTTAGGAAGCACATTCCTACTCCACGCCCTTCAAAATGGGGCTGCCTCTCTAGCACACATGATGGAAAAGCTTCCAACCTCCTGGATTTCTTCTCTTTAATCAATACAAATGCACTCGATTAACGAGTATCTAATCAAACATGCATTAGATGCTGGCTTCAGGTTGACCACTGCTAGGGATCCCCTCTGTCTTTTCCACCCAGGCCCCTCAAACCCAACTTCCAGCCCCCTCACTGCTAATACCCTGGTCCGTGCTATCCTTGTTGCTAGCCTGGAATACTGTCATCGCCTTCTCACTTGAACTTCTGCCCTTGACCCCCACCACCACACCCCTACAGGGGACTCTCCACCCAGCAGTCAGAATGATCCTATTAAAACATTTATCAATCACATCCCTCCTCTGCTCGGAGCCCTCCAGCGCATTCAGAGTGAAAGCGAGTCCTCCCGCTGGCCTCCCCTCTTCTCTCAGCCTCCTTAGCTTCCTCCTGTTCCCTCCCCGATCACTGTCCTCAGCCACACTCACCTCCTCGCCTGCTTGCTGGACACCAGGCTCGGGCTACCTCAGGGCTCTCATGCTTGCTCTTCCCTCTGCCTGGAATGCTCTTCCTGCAGGCATTTAAATGATTTCCTCCCTTACCTCCTTTAAGTCTTTTTTCAAATCTCACCCTGCTTTAATTTGCAGCTTCCATCCCTTCCTCATCCCAACATTCCTTATTCCCTGCCTTTCCTCCCTCACTGATCGCTTCTCATATATGGTATAATTTATTCACTTATTTTGTTTATTGTCTGCCTTCCCTTACTAAAATGCAAGCTCCGTGAGGACAGAGATTGTTGTCTGATTTGTTTAATGTACATCCTAGTGTCGGGGACAGTGCCAGGCATATAGATGGTGCTCAATAAATGTCTGTTGAATAAACAAACATCCAGACAAATTGTCTTCTTCATCCCAAATCCATTTCTCCTCTGACATCCTTCTCTTTGTTAATGGCACGATCATCTACCTAATCACCCATAGCTTGGTGCGATAGTTCCACAGACCCAAGTGGAACCCAGCAGGTGACAAGCCTGTGCTGGTACCATGGAATCAAAGTGAAACCTGGGAGTCACTTCTAGTTCCTTTTGCTTCCTACTCCCTCAAACCCAAATTAAACCTCAGTTTTCTGATCTGTAAAATCAAGATAATCATACAGGTTGAGTATCCCTTACCTAAAATGCTTGGGAACAGAAGTGTTTCAGATTTAGGATTCTTTTTTGTATTGGGCATGCTGGATCTGTATCTGTTTCCTAAAATGAAATTAACATGTATAAAGGTCCAGGAAACGTATGTGCCACACAGTAGATACCTAAGAAAAAATAATTCCTCTGGCACTGAGTTCTGGAGAGTCTTGCTCCCGAGTATCTCCCATGTCCATTTCTCACCCTCTTTCCCTGTGCTGCTGCTGCCAGGATGAAGTAGGAGGCTAGAAGAGGTGGTGCTTGGGTTCTCGGAGGGACAGAGATTGCTGAGGGGTGGGAAGGAGAGCTATGTGGTCAGGGTGACCCTGAATTCCCACAAGGCTTGGTTTTAGCTGAATGCCTGACCCAGACACGATCACCGATCACATGCACAAGAGGAAACTTCTAGGGCCACAGAAGCCCTGCGTTCCCACAGAAGCAAGGGTCACCTCTTCCTTGCTGTCTCCTCTGCCCCAGTCATGCCCAGCCCCCACAGCACAGGCTTACTCTCACCAAATGGGTTCCTCACACTGCTGCCAGGTGACATCTGTGGGAACAGAGAGCACCACAGAGCGTGACTGCCTGCAGCTAATTGATTTGTGCAAGTTGCTGACAGAAGGATGTGCATGGCCCCTTGGAAGATTAGGAGTGGGGCGTGTGGAGTAGACAGGGCTGAGTCAGAGAGGCCTGGGCAAAATGCTGCCCCGTGCTCTCTCTGCTGGCTGGCTGGGGTCCCGCAGCAGCCTCCCAGCATGGCCTCAGAATAAGTGTAATCTGAGGGGAAGAAAAAGGAGAGAAGAATGAAGGGAGGACGGGAGCAAGAGAGAGAAACAGGCAGACAGACAGGGGACAGAGACACAGAAAGAGACGCCCAACACAGTAAGATTTCTGAGAATTTTCTGTGCACCAGGCCCAAGTTCTCTAAAGAAGTAGAAAGGGAAAGAGGCAGTGAGAAGGACAGAGAAAGGCAGGGACAGAAAATGACGGAGAGACACAGGCTAATGGGCACCCCTTCTGGCCAGGCTGGTAACCCATGAACAAGATCAGCTCCTAAATGTTCGGATAAACCTGTCCCCAGTTAGGGGACTGGCCAGGGGGGAAGGGCACGAAGCTCTTTGGAACCTAAATACTTTCACCTTGTGCAAAAGGAAACAAGGCTTAGCCAGCACTAAGGCACTAGTGAGCAATGTCCACGGAGGTCAGGGGGAGGGAGGGACAGTGTGACTACCGCATGTATACCTTCCAGGACCAGAGCATCTCTGACATCCCATGACCTTACATTTCAGTTCAGTTTAGTTTCAATGTGTTTTCTTCACTTCAAATCTATCTGATAACACAGATCTTACAGGGAAAGCCAAGCTTCTGGTTGATGATTTGTAGTATTTTTGTTTTGTTTTGTTTTTTGGCAGCTGGCTGGGATGGGGATCCACATCCTTGACCTTGGTGTTATGACCTCACACACTAACCAATGAAGCTAGCCAATACGGGTTGATGACTTCTAGACAGGGACAGTGTACATTCTGGTGGTGAAGTCCAGAAAGGTTTTCTGACCCAAACAATCTCATTTCTGGACTGAGTTTTAATGTGGTTGTTGGGGAAAAAACAGTCTTTGCCTCGAACTTGACAAACTAGACTCTGAATTGCTTAGATTTCCTAAGCTTCATCTGTCACTCCACAAACGTGCCATCCCAGAGCCGTGACGATCTCTAATGCATCATGGTTTATAAATGAATCTGACATGCCGCCTGGTATGTGACAAACACTTATAATCAATCAGGCAAATCAGGAAAGCTGTAAAAATAGCTTATAGCTTACGTACCTACTGCCAAGAAAAGAGCTACAAAGGATAGAAACTCATGATCACCCAGCCAGAGATATGCAATTAAAATGAAAGAAGAAGAAAAAAAGAGGGTTTATAGCAGGGGACAGCAAGTTGAGGCCTGTGAGCCAAATCCAGCTAGCCTGTTTTTGTAAATACAGTTTTTCTGGTATCTAGCCACGCCCATTTGCTTATGTATCATCTACGGCTGCCTTCCACTACAAGGCAGAGTTTAGTGGTTGTCACAGAAACTGTATGACCTGAAAAACCTAAAACATTTACTATCTGGGTCTTTACAGAAGTTTGCCAGTCTCTCGGGCATGACACAGACTCACCACTTTTTGTCTACAGAGGCTAAATCCAGTGTCTGTTTATTTTTTCTGTGACCCTGGTTTTTCTACTTCCAAAGTGGGTTTATAATAACTACGTCCCAGAATATGAGAATTAAGTTAAAAAGTGAAAGCATATAAAAGCACTTTACGCCCTGCCTGGCACATAGTAAATGCTCACTGAACAATATCTTTGTGTTATCAACCTTATTGCAGTAGATGCTGCTTCCAGAACACAGAGAAGTTCAGAGAAGCAGAGCTGGCTGATGAATTGTACCCAATATCCTGATAAATGAATCACAGGGAAGGAAGTTGAGGGAAATGAACATTTAGTGAGTGTCAACTTTATTTTATTTCATTTCTTTGATTCTCATAAGGACCTGGTGCCATTTAACAAGAGGATGTCTTGGAGAAGTCCTACAAAGTTACCAAAAGCCAAGGAATGCAAGCCCAGGTCTGTTTACTTCAAAGCCTAAATTCACATTTTTTTCTACCTTAAAATAAATAATGTGGTTGAAGGAGCTGGTGATGTTTTACTTAGAAAAGGGAGAATTAGTCGTGACATAGTAGCCTGCCTCCAAATACGTAAGTGTTTTCCATGTACAAAAAAGATCTGATTTACAGTAGCTTCAGAGGACAAAACTCAGACCATCAATCTGTCCCTTTTCTGATTACATCCACTGAAAATTTAAAGTTTCAAGGATATGTGATAATTTTCCTTATGACATATGCAAAGAAATCCCACAATAGCAATTTTTTAAAAAGACAACAAAGAATTTGAAGTCCAAAAGGTTTAAGTCTGTCCTGAAGAGAAGCTGCCATGAATAACATAATATTTTATGTGTGTGAAGTACTGGTAGGTTGTGAACAATTTCTGTAAATATGATTTTATTTGATCTTCACAAAAATCATGTTAGGAAGGTGAGACACATGCCATAGCCTCCCATTTTACAGAAAAGGAAAACTGAGACCTAGAAAAGTAAGCACCTTAGTCAAAGTCACACAGCTAGCTGGCTATCATCAGAGCTGCAGCTCAAACTTGATGTATGAGACCAGAGTGGCAAATCGCAGGACCTCAGTGGAGCAAATTTACACAGTCAAGTGTTTGTCAAGATGAGAAATGAAAATTACTCTGATCCTTTTAGCAGCCAGAATCAAAAACTTGAGGTGGGAGGGGGAGCACATTTCTCAGCCCAGGGGTTTGAGCCAGAACCTCTCTCAGAATCTCTTAGATCTACACTTTGGAAGCTTACAGAGTCATCCTGGCCGGTGGCACAGGTAGCCCCTCCTTGGTGGGCAGGGGCATTTGGACACAATGAATGCAAGGTGTCAGTCCCATCAGCTGGTCCCTGGCTTGCATCTGGACACAGAGCCAAGAAGACGACCAAGAACTCCTCCTCTTCTGTATCAAAGCGTCTTCTGCAAGCATGTGGGTAGTGATTATAAGGGGCCTCTGCTGTCCTGGATTCAAGTTCCCCTAACTAGTTGGGTAGCCTTAGGCATGTGATAACATTCTCCGCCCTCAAGTTCTTCATCTGCTGAAGAAGGATCATAATTGTGCCCACGTCTTGTAAGGATCAAAAAAAAGCATGCATGCACAATATTTGTGTGGGTGGCTGATACAGAGTCACCACCACGGCCACTACTACAACAATGGGCTACATAACAGCACAGCTGAAGAGGTGCTCAGGCCCCCTGTCTGACTCTACTCACTACCTGACCTTAATTAAGCCACATAAAACCCCTGCGCATTATTTTTCTCCCCTGTCCAATGGAAATAAGCCCTATAATATCTGTCTAGTGGGGACATTAGGAGGATCAAGTAGGATGATAGATATGAAAGGGCTTTGTAAGGGTATTCACAAATGAGTCAAGGTCATTATTATCATCATCACTATTGTTAGGCCTGAATGATGGAAGTGTTACTGTATTGGGTAAGGAGATAATCTAATAGAACACTTTTTTTTTGGTTCTTTGTTTCGTGATCTGGTGCTTGCTCTCAGCAATCATTTCCACACTATATATCCATAAGAGACACTATAATATAATGAGAACTGTCTTTTTTGATGCCTACTATATTCTGGGAAGAAGCTCCTTCTGTGACATCAGCATACTGCTAAGAGGAGGTGGGTAAGGAGGTGTTATCCCCATTTTACAGCCAAAAAATAGATGCCCCAGGCGGAGACCCACCTCCCATCTTTCTTCTCCCCCACCCCAACCAGCAGGGAGACAGAGCAGATGAGGTGCTGGTTCCACATTCCACATGGTGGCAGATGCTTTGAGTGACTGTGGGTATCCCTCTTTAAAATATTCCACTAAATGAGGCAGTAAGTAACACATGCCTTAGCTGAGGACTGGAGTCTTACCTGGAAGTGTCCAAAGCAATGGCATGCTCTCAAATGTTACACACTCTTTTAGGTGTCTGCAAAGATGCTCATGTTGCAGATTTGGTTCAGGATATCTATCTCTGTCCTGAGGCCACTTTCACAGTGGCTCTGACATCATCCAGACTTGAGAGAGGGCCTTCTTTATAAAGATGCACACAAGATGCACAAGCCTGGCCTGGGGACAGTCCCTAGCCAGGTCCCAGAGAATAGCTTGAGATCATTCTAACTAAATCCACGTTCGCACGTTCTCCACTCCTACCTAGCATCCACCTCTATTCAATTATGAGGACCCAGGGTTTTGTGAATGTATGTTTGTCAATATTCTTGCTCTTGAATGTCATGGCACCCCACCCTGACCATAACCCACTAAACAGTAGTTCCTGAAGCATGTTTAAGGGAGGAATTTTAAACAGCCAAGTCACTTGAGGGTCAACACAAAGTGCTGCCCGTGGTAAAGCAGGTACAAGACCATTTCAGAAACAATCACCTTGCACCAAGTTCTTCCATCCTTCCAAAAGAAAGGGGGAAAGTAAGTGTCACTGAGACAATTTTTTTAAAAAAAGATTTATGCCTTAGGTTAATAGCCCCTAAATTATCTTGCCCACTCTAACAACAACTGCTGGACTTAACATGTCCAAATGTGGCATGTGTTTATAAGTAAACTTGCACAGTTAGATGTAGCACAGGAGCATGACTCCCGGAACACCAGAACAGCTCAAGTGTATCACTATGCATTAGGTTAACTGAGAAATGGAAACAGACTAAATGAAATGGAAATGTTTCCACTCTGAAATGTTAGCATGGTAATTACCATACCCTGAGCTTTATTTACCATGATCTTGGGCTACCCCCAGAAGTATCACTCCTTTACAGCATTCTGCTAAACGCTTCTGGGCTCTGGTAAAATCAGGGCTATAATCACAGCAGTCCTGCTAGATGAAGAATCCCCCCAAATGCCTTAGAATTATTACCTCTTCATTCACTTAGTAAACTATCCCCTACCCTGCCCCCCCAACATGGGTTTGACAATTTCAGGAAATTAAATGATAAATATTTTAAAAATGACCTTTAGTACAGTGCCGGCTGAGTAAATGCCAGTATTGCTGGGAGGCCTGGAAAGCCATAATTATCAGGCAGCCTGTGAGGTGAAGGTCTCCCCCCAGAGAGCTCTGGGCCAGACAGGGAAGAGACCATGGTCAGGGTTGGGGACCCTCAGGACCAGAAGCAGCAGGAAGCTCTGTCAATCACTCATAGGCCTGGTGAAAAATGCTTACGTCACCATGTGGGAAAAGCAGGACACAAAGTGAACACACTATGATCACAGGAGTACCAAATGACGCATTTGTTAAAAAGCTGTATTCAGAACACTGATGTGGGTGGTAAGGCTAGAGGTTCGTGTCTTCCTTCCTAACTTCCTCCCTTTCTCCCTCTCTCCCTTCATTCAATAAATACTCACTTAACATGCACTGTGGGCCAGGCACTGTGCTAGATACTGAGGATAATGTAATAAAAATGAAAACCACCTTTATCTTTCATTGGCTTTCATGTATTTTTCCAGGCTATGTATGTATGTTATGTATTTTTTTTTAAATAAAAAGGCATATTTTCTTTTTTAGCATAAAAACGAATGTATTATTAAACAGAACTGGTTGTAAAACTCTACGAGACAAACAGGGTCATATGAATACTGACTAGATTGCTGATGCTACTAAGGACACTGCTAATTAATTACATACGATCATGGTTTTGGTTTGTGTAGAGATAAGCATTGACATATTTACAGATGAAATAGTATGATGCCTGGGATTTTAACTCAAAATAATCCAATGATCACATATTGATAATTGTTGAACTTGGGTTGGGAGTACATCGGGGATTATTATATTGGCTTTGATTTTTGCATATGTTTGAAATTTTCAATAAAAGCAAGACAAAACAAAAACTAATCACCCAAAAATAAATGGGACAAATCTTCTGGGAAGAGCTGAGGTCCTGGGGTGGGAGGTGGAAGTAGGGGAGTGGGTAGAGAAAAGTAGGGTAGTTACTTAGACAGAAGAAAGACTGCAGATCAGACTTTAAAAATTTTTTACCTCCCTCTACATCATCACTTAGATAAAAATTATCATCATCTTCAAAGTCTTCTCAAACACAAAGAACATCTCTCCTCTATTCAAATTTTTCATTACAGAACCACAGCCTCTTCCTCAGTGGGTCCCAACAGCACTTTGTACAGCTGAATGACAGCATTTATCCAGCTCTTTTATAGTTCCTTTATGTCTAACTTCTCTGTTAACTCCATGAGGGCAGGAGCTACATCTTCCTGTTTCTGAATCCCAGTTCCTCACACTGCACTGGACATGCTTTATTAAACTGTTTTTGAAAACACTGTTATGCAGTCCTAAGTTTAAAGATGTTTTCCCTAAAATGCTAACAACTTATGTGATTGGTCAGAAAGAAAGAATATGTGAACAGAATGTAAAAACATATTGGCATTTCTTTCCATCTTGAATCTGCATGTTGATTCTCCCTTCTCATCTGGAGTAGGAATTTGTCTTTGGCCAAGTTTGTAGTCAATGGAATTACCAAGGAGCATGCAAGACTGTGCCACACAACCACATACCTTCCCTCAAAATCAAGGAAATAAAATAGGGCTGAAAAGTTGGCATTCAGGCCAGGAGAAACCACTGCAACTACAGAAGCAAATCCCAATGACAACAATCAAGCTGAATGCCTCTGTTTGGCATAGATGTGTGGTATAGATGGGGAGAGAAATACATCAACAGAAGAGGATACAGAGACCTTGTATATGTGGGATTTAATATATACTGAAAGTGACAGTTCAAATCAATGGGGGGAAGGAATAGACTGTTCAATTAACAGTGTCAGCCTGAGGAGCTAGACACATAGGGAAAAAAAAAAAACCTGTATCATAGATACTGGACATGTACCTCCTTATAAGCCCAGTCTAAAAACTATGCCCTGGGTTCCTCAACACTTAGTACATAGTCAGAGACTCAAAAAGTTACAGACGGCTAAATGCACTGTCAGATTTTTAGCCATGTGATGACCCTCATCTCTTGAGACTTTGTTTATGGGTAATTTTATGAATGAGCAGGCTATAAATGAGATCTTCTCATTACCTACTGAGATATCATCTTAAAGGGAGGAGGGGAATTTCTTAAATATAACCTTCTCACGCATACAATGTAGAATGTGCTGTAGGAATCTCAAACCCATTATGTCCCAAAATGAATTAAAAACTGTCCCTGAATGATCTCTTTCTGCCGTTCCTGCCCTGTCCACTACTCCCAAGGCCTGTGATACAGCAGACCAAACTACCATGCATATTACAGCCTGACTACGTTGCAGAGCTGAAAGTGACTGTGCACGTATCATGCCTAGCAATTACCATGTGACCTGTGACAACATAACAAGATGGTGCTGGTGGCATTGATCCCAGAACCCAGATGTCAGATCCAGATGATGTTTAAGGCAATCATGCTGGACTTTCAGAGTGATGTGGGTGGAGGTATAAGATGGGACAGCTCACCTGTGAGAAAACTGGGGAAGCTTGAGAAGCTGAACTTAGTGATCATACCCCAATCACAGGCACCTTTAGTTGCAAAAGGATCCTTCATATTTATTGCATTAGAAGAATTTATACCACATTTATGAGTTCAGAGTGCTCATTTTTATCAAGTCCTCTGCTGGTCTAGTTCATGTCCCCACCACCATGTCAGAGTGATATTTTTAAAGTATGAACCCAACCTTGTCATTGTCAGCTTCAAACCCTTCAGTAGATCCCCATCCATAGACACTTGTCTTCTCCTCACCCTTAGGCCTAAGGTGGTAACAGCTTCCTGCTGTGTTGCTAGTCTCTGGGTACTTCACCATCGCTTGTTTGGTCCCTGTCATTTGCCCATGCCTTTGTAAATAATCAATTTATTAAACTCTCTTCAGTCACTCCTTTTGAGTGTGTCATCTATTTCTTGCTGAGTCCCCGGCTAGCACAAACAGAATACAGTTGGCCCTCCGTGGGTTCCACATCTGTGGATTCAACCAACTGTGGATCAAAAATATTTTTTAAAAAATGCATGTGTAATGAACATATACAGACTTTCCCCTGTCATTATTCTGTTAATTGTACAGTATAACAACTATTTACATAGCATTTACATTGTATTAGGTATTACAAGTAATCTAGAGATGATTTAAAGTACAAGGGAGGATGTGCAGAAGTTATATGCAAATACGGCACCATTTTATATCAGGCGCTTGAGCATCTGTGGATTTTGGTATCCATAGGGGGAGGGGAGGAAGTCCTGGAATCAATTCCCCATGGATACTGAGGGATGATTGTACTTTGAAAATGAAGAAAGAAGGAACAGTTGCTCTTCAAGATATCAAGCTATGTTACTCAAAGAGTGTGATGAATACATCAACAGAAGAGGATACAGAGCCCTTGTACATATATGGCATTTGATATATGCTGAAAGTGACAGTTCAAATCAATGGGGGGAAAGAATAGACTGCTCAATTAATGGTGCCAGGACAAGGGGATAGCCACATAGAAAAATAAAACTTGTACCACAGTGGACATGTGCCTACTTATAAGCCTAGTCTAAAAACTTGGCCCTGGATTCGTCAATACTTCATACATAGTCAGAGACTCAAAAAGTCACAGAAGTTGGAACAAAACCAGATGTGTCTCAAGAGAACTTCTGGACCAGATTCCTGCATCCAGTTAGGAAAAAGGTCATTCCCATTTAACAGATGAAGAAACTGAGGCCAAGACTGATTAAATGGTTTGTCCACATTAACCTAATAAGCAGCAAAGGGGTTACAGTCAGTAGGAGCTGACCTCACACATCTTTGAGCTTGAAGACAAGCTGTGTAATTGCTGAGCTTTCACCATTTCCCCTGCCATCCCAGTTTCAGGTGTAAAGGCTTGAACACAATGAGTGCAGACAGCTGCTGCATGTCAGCAGAGGGAGAAATAATACCTGTTCATCAGGGAGCTACTTCTGCAAAGCGCACCATCTTATAGGTACCGTGTACATGTAAATAGGATCCTCTAATCAGCGGGAAGGCAGGAACTGCAATCTATCCCTCATGGACCTAAATATAATGGAGCTAAATTGAAGGTTTTACGATGCACAAAGCACTTTGCTTGGAGACTGATGCTTTTCCAGGCAAGGTGTTCATTTCCAAAACAAGTTCCACACTCTCTGACAGCCAGTCCTCGGAAACAATGGGCAACAAACAAAGTAGTACCCTGGGCAGCTCTCCAATGTTTATAGAGCCTGGGGGAGACACTTCAGTACAGAGGTTAAGAGCACAGACTTAGAAGCCAGGCAAACCTGGGTTCAAGTCCTGCTCTGCTATTTCATAACTCTGTGACCCTGTGTGAATCTCTCAACCTCTCTGAACCTGTTCTTTCACCAGTAAGAAAAGTGAATCCCTTCAACACTGTGGGAGTGTAGAAGAATTAAACAAAATAATGTAGGTAAAATGCCTGCACTTAGCAGGCAATGAGCTTTAACCATTATCATCAGAATGATTTCCTGGTATGGACCATCTTCTTGTTCCAAAGAACATTTCTGGGGGAGAGTTCTAAACTGTCAGCAGTGGCAGTACTGTTGGAACCAGCACATTGCCTCTCTGGTGATTACTTTGATGAGAGTGATGAGCAGAGCACACAAGGTTGAACACTAGTCTCCTATAGGTGAGTTGCAGCTCCTGACCTTTTGTTGGCTTGTACAGTTTCTTCTTTTAATCAAATTAATTGACAATATGTTAAAATCATAAAAATTGCACACAGACATCTGGATTTCCACTTTCTATTGGAACAATAAAAGGTGTAATGACAAAACACCTGCATTCCTTTTGGATCACAATGTGCTGGAGTTGAGCAGCAGTTGCCCCTTTCAGAGGGGCCACCATAGATTCTCCATTGCCACAGTCCTCACCCAGCCCACTTGCTCTCCCTGCCAGATTCCTATAGGCATTTGAGTTTGAGACTCATCCTGATGTGAGGCTTTCTTCTTCCAATCTGAAGACAGAAAAAATGTAAACTCGGAAAATCTAACACTTTATCAGAAAACAACTTGTAATGACTGTGAATTTTGGAATGTGACTGACCAGAGTTTTACCCTTGGCTCTATCACTTACCAGCTGTGTGGTCTTGGTACAGTTTGTCTCTGAAACTCAGCTGTCTCTTAAGTTGTCTTTGAAATTCATGTTTCCTCATCCGCAAAATGGGAATAAAACATTCATCTCCCAGAGCTGGTGTGCAGGTTACATGAGATAAAGGGTATTAGGTGTCTGGCATGATGTCTGACCATAGCAGACTTTTGTGAGATGTAATTACCATACTTCTTTTGTAAAAAAAACTGAGCTGAGGGACCAAGGTCATGAATAAACTTATTAATCTCTTCATGTTGTTTCACTAAGTGAAACTAAAAGGAATCGATTGCACATACTTATAAAAAAAACTATTTTATCCATCTTATGTTTACATAAAATGTCCTACACGTTTCATTTTCATATACCAGTCTTTGTTAGCTAGAAACACGTTGTGATCTCCCTCCCTCATTGTTTCAGTGAGATGTCTGTGACGTTGTTTGCTTAGCTGCAAGTAAAACATAAGTCACAGGAATTTTTTCTGGGTCTGGTCCTTCATCTTCATGTTCAATGATTTCAATGTTTTCAACTGCAGCTATTGGCTCTCACCTTCTAAATTCTATCCTGTTCTTGAGATGAAAGGTAACCTTGCTGACTGAGACAGAAAAATGCTTTGGGGACCCTTATTTTAACTAAATGACATCATTGAGGAGGTACTTTTCAAGCACCATGTATGAAACAAAAAGATGAGTAATCCTAGCTCTGGCATGGGAACACTTCATTAATGAAAACACACACATGTTCCATGACCGCATGTGCCAGAGCCTGCACTTGCTGGGCACGGGGGATAAAGCAGTGCATGGGACAGACTTGGTCCCTGTGCCCATGTACCACATGCACTTGCCCAAGCATATAGGAACCTTGTCACCTTCGTCATGTCTCAGCACCCTCCACCTGCCCCATGGTCCCACTGTGGATGACAAGGCCCAGGGAAAGGGCTTCTTCTCTCTCTCTCTCTATCCTATTGCTTCCTCATAATCTTATCATTTTTTCCCTGTCCAAGTCTGATTCTCTATTTTACCCCCAGGTATCCCCATCAGCAGTGACTTTAAAATTCATGTAGGTCTAACTATGATCCTCACAGGTGTGGAAAAGCTATAACAAAAATTTGAAAGAGGGTAATTTACTAGTGGGCAATGAAGTACTATAAGATATTATTACTAACAATGACTACAAAAATAGTGAGCACTTACTAAACATCTGTTACATGGCATCTGTACTATCTAATTGAATCCAGCAATTCCTTCAGGTATTATAATCCCATTTTTACAGATAAGGAAATTGAGGCTCAGATCACACTGAAGCCCAAAGTCACACACCTATAAACACCAGAGTGAGGGTTTAATCCCGGCCCACTCCGACTCCTATGCCAATGATCCTGTCTACTATACTAGCTGTGCTATATTTGCTTTAAAAATCAGTCTTTATAATTTACTGCCTTGTAAATCTCTTTTCTCAAGTGGATTTAATGGAGATATTCAAAATCACTCAGCTAGAGGCGTTTACAACACAACAGACACATTGCCTTTTCTTTAAAAGTTAGTTGTTTTTAAGAGGAAAACAAAAACTATTGGGAGACATGTTTCAAAATCTTTCTAATGAGATAATCCACAATGGCTTTGATTGTGGGATAAATATGCGATTGCTTCTCACACTTTCAAGAAAATACATGTAATTACAAAGATTTAGCAAAATATGAATAAAAAATTGTTTTGCAACTCCTGGCACTAAAAATTGCAGCCCCAAGAGGCTTTGAGTTGGGATGTTAAGCACTGTACCTGCACCAAAAGTTTTGGGTTAATATCCCCCCAAAACTTAATCCCCACTGTAACTGTTGAGAGTGGGAAATCCTATCGTGGTAACTGAGAGGTGGGGCCTTGAAGAGGTGATTAGATTGATGATTTAAGGGTGGTCGTGGGAGTGATTCTGATGGCTTTAAAAGGAGAACATGTGAGTCTCTTTCTGCTCCATTTCTGCGATATGAGACCCTGTGTTGCTGTAAAACCACACCAAAGAAGACCCTCACCAGATGTATTCTCTGGACTTTGGACTTCCCAGCTTCCAAAACTGTAAGCAATAAATTTCATTTTCTTTATAAAATACCCAATTCCAGGTATTTTGTTATAAGCAACAGAAATGGACTAACGCCCATTAGACATTAGGTAAGTGCCTCTGTGTTGTGAAAACTTTCTACCTGAAGAATTGAGATAAGATGTTTGCTGGTCTTTGTGGAAGGAAAAACCAGCCCATTGGCCCTTCCTCCTTCTTTGGCCACAACCCCTAGAGTGTCAGCCAACCTCAAAGCTTCCAGCAGCAACTATATTATAAATGATTCCAGGTTCTTTTTATTGGGAAGGTTCTGATTCATGGGATTTTAAAGTAGGTGAGACCCTGCAGCAGTAATATTTATGAGTGCTCACTATGTGATAGGTGCCATACATTTTAATCTGTGCTATTACACAGTGGAGTATGTATTACCAACCCTGTTTTATGGATGAGGAAATTGAGGTTTAGAAAGGTTGAGTGACTTGCCCCGACCACCCATTTGTACTGGGGATACAGTCGAGAAAGATTCCATTTCCCTAGGACAGTGGCATGGAGATTGGCCATAAAGGAATGGGAGAATTGGGACACGAGGGCCTGAAGGGGAAGCATTTCAGGCAGAAGGACAAGTGTGAGCAGAGGTCAAGGGCAGGGAAAGCACAAGACTCCCAAGGCACACGAGCAGCAGCAGCATACAGTCTCCACCACAACTACTCCACTCTACCACTGCAGCATGAAAACAGCTCTAGACAATGTGTCAACAAATGAGCATGGCTGGATTCCAACAGAGCTTTATTTATGGATGCTAACATTTGAGTTTCACATAATTTTCACATGTCACAAAATTTTATTCTTCTTTTGATATTTCCCCCCAACTGTTTAAAACAGAAAAACTATCTTTAGCACATGGGCCATACAGAAACAGGTGGTGGGCCCAAATTGGCCTGTGGGCTGCAGTTTGCCCATCTTGGTCTAGACTAGCACTGTCCAAGAAAAATATAACGCGAGCTACATCAATGACTTTAAATATTTTAGTAGCCACATTTAAAAAAATAAAAAGAAACAAGTGAAATTAATTTTAATCAGAGATTTTATTTGAACCCATATATCCAAAATACTATTGTTTCAACATATAATCAATACATAAAAATTAAATATATTATATATAAAAGTATTTCTAGAAATTATGTGTTTTTAATCTATAAAAAATAATGAGAAATATTATATTTTCTCTTCAAAATCTGGTACGTATTTACACTTACAAAATATCTCAGTTTGGACTGGCCACACTTCAAGTGCTCAAGAGCCACAGAAAACTAGTAGCTATTATATTAGACCCTCTGAATTACTAACTTGTTTTAAGGAAAACAACCTACCCAGCCTGCATTTGTGTGCCCACTTTATAGACCACGCTCTTTCCCCTGGACTTGCCCACAGCTGCTTCACCCCCAGCTCTGACCCTGTGCAAGGGTCTCCACCAATGATTCAGATCAGCATTAGTGGAGGTTAGCTTTCCAGTCATTCTCCAAGACCCTTCTCACCCATTTCCCTGTCTGGGTCACTTTAGTGAAGGCTCAGGCTGGTCGGGACTCCCACAGCCCCTTGGAGTAACTTTACCTTGCATCACGGAAAGGGGAATGTGCATTGTAGGTGTGTGTTCCTTATGTGACTTCAACTGCTCAGTTTGTAAGGGGTGGCAGAGAGACTCAGTGTAAGGAACCTACCAGCCCCTGCAGCCAATGCACATGCCCTGATTAAGAAGGGGCCCTGGAGTGAGCATGATGGGCAGTGTAACACACTGCTCTCCCACTCCTCTCATGCTATGATCATTTCTCTTCTTCAGGGGCAATTCCCGGTTTTTGAGGGTAACGTAACTTATAGGCAATTTTCACCTCTGGCTCTGACATTAGATATTAGTCCCATGCCTTGCTGCTGCTTGACCGTTCTGTGTCTGACAACTTCCCTGTCTCCCCATGTGCACTGTAAGCTCCTGGGGGCCGAGGATGTGTTCTAGTCACCCTTGTATTCCTTGGCCCAATAGAGTAGCCAGCAGCTGAAATAGACCTAAACATGTGAGAAATCACATGGCAGTAAATGGTTGATGAATCAATGAATGAATGATGCAAGTTACTAAAGCAAAGTCCTTATTCATTCCCCAGCTCTGCCGGAATGCACAGGGCTATATGAGGGTACTTCAAAAAGTTCATGGAAAGATTCATATTACCTTTTAATTCCATTTCTCCACAAACTTTCTGAAGTACCCTTGTATGTCAGTTAGTGCCTGGTCATCCACTCACAGCTCTTATTTGAGACTTATCAATATTTTCTTCCCCCTTGGATAAGAAAATAATAATAGGATATGTTATTTACATAGCTCAGGCAAAAAAAAAAAAAGTGCAACAAAAGGTAGAAACTAAACTCTGGAATTATTCAAATCTGGGTTCACTTCCTGATTCTGATACAAACTGGCTGGATCACCCTGGACAAGCTCTTCCTTAGGCCTCGGGCCTCCATTTCCTTATCTGTAAAATGGGAAATTCAAGTCTAACCCACATGGCAAAATGGAGAAGATTAAGCGAATCTACGTGTGAACACCTGCAAAGGTATCCTGGTTCAATAAATGTTGTTTTCTTTCTTTCCTTCTGACCTTAAATATACGCATGTCTGCTAGAAGCCCTGATTCTGTTGTTGGAAAGTTCCTCTATAAGAAGCCACTTCCTGTGAGTCAGCCAGAAAGAGGATATTGGCACAGCATGGTACAAGATTATTTTCGTTTCTCTCTCTCTTTCTCTCCCTCCCTCCCTCTCCAGGAAAGACTAAGAAAATGGTTCCTTTAAATTCCTATTTCTCCTGCCAGGAGTTAATATGTAGCACACCTTCCCTAATGCACATGTTATTGATTAGATGCACTGAAAGAATTGCCATCATTTGTTCAATAGCTACTTGTGCAAAAACAAACAAACAAACAAAAAAATATATATATGTGTGTATATATATATATAATTACTTATTTGCTTATAATTTTCTTGGCTGTATGAATTGGGGCTTTGGAAATAGCTTATTTATGCTAATCCAATGTGTCAACAGCCTTCTGAAACTACCTAGAAATGGAACAATTTTATCATCATTTTGATCTAAATTATTGGAAGAAAAGAAAAAGGTGACAGAACAAATGTGCCATTCAAATAGCCTGCTTTGAAAAAAAAAAAAAAAAAAAAAAAATCAACTTCCTCCTTGAAGCCTTCAAAAAGTGACAATTAGGATGATTATTGATCTTTTTTTGGGGGGGGATCTTTTATTTCTCAGGATCAAAAGTTTCAAACCTCCTTTGTGTCAGATTAATGGCAATAATAATAGAGTTTCTTGCTGTAACCAGATCTGACTAAAACAGGTGGAGGCTGCTGTTCCTTTAGTCAAAAAGGAGCCAGCATGGTGTTGAAAGAGGCAAAGTGCTGCGATTTCTATTGCTGTGGCCCCGGAAGTGGGGCTGTTGGGAAAGTATAGGAAAAATGGCCAGGACCCCTCAGATGTTCAGAATCTTGCCGAGCATTTGATGTAAACAGGCACATGTACTCAAATGTTCCTTGGTTATCGTCTAGTGTAATTGCGCATGTGCACCCAGGTGTCCTGGGTTATGGACTTAAGTATAAGGATGAGTGGCTCTGATCCATGGTGCCTCCCAGCCCCGGGATGCCCCCCCCATGGGGGGGGCACAGGGAGGCCACTACTACTTCTGGAGGCTGCTGCTGCTAGTGCCCCAGGACCCTCTGCAAGGCCACTGCCACTGCTGGACCTGTAAGCTGCTGCCCCTGAGGAAGCTGAGGAATGAGCTCACGTCATCTGCCAATAGCTCCTGGAATCTTTTCCAATTACCTAGCAGGGACCTGCATGTGAGGGGTCTGGGGACCCAGCCTGGCACGTGAAGGGTCTGGTGCCCAGTTTGTACAATGGGTTTGGAGGGTCTGAGCCCTAAGCTCTGACAATATAAATGGAAACTTAGTATAACTAAAATAATAACTAACATAAACATTTTGGCTTTAGTTATGATTTGCCTTACTTTACACGGGGGCAGGAAGGCACCAAGGCCAGAGCCTCACACCAAGACTAGGGGCTCCTCCAGGGCAGGACTGGGTCGGTCTCATCTCTGGTCTTCCAGCACAGAGCAGCCTAGAGCGGCCACTCACTGTTGAACCACTGCTCGCTCAACAGATCAAGCCTCCAGGAATGATTTTATCCATTTAATGAAATGAGCCGGCAAGTGGAACCATCTAGTTCAGAAAGTGGCCCAGAGCCACAATTAGCAGTGTGATCTTGGGCAGATAGATCACTTGATCTCTCTGAGCTGCAGTTTCCACCCACCTCAACAGAGACAGTGAGAATTAAATACACAGCAATGTGAAGCCACAAGCACTGTGCCCGTTCCCGGCCAGCACTCACTGCATAGTCGCCTGTTATTCATAATGGCAATAACCTTTTCAAGGAGCAGGGCAGCAGGGTATGGTGGGAAGGGCAAAGACATTAAGGGTATGTAGACTTGCTTTCCAACTTCCATCCTAGTGGTTAAAAAGCACAGACTTTGGAGCCAATCTGTCTACATTTGAATCCCAGTTCTGCCATTTACTAGCTAAGGGCAAGTATGTTACCTTTGTATGCCTTATTTTCCTCATCTGAAAAATGTGGACCATAACAGCACCTACTCTACAGTTACTGTAAAGAGTAAACAAGTTAATACATGTAACGAGCTTAGAATAGTGCCTGACATATAAATATTAGCTTTTATCATCATCTTTATCATCTTCGTCATCGTCATTTTTGCCATTGTGTGTGGCAAATTAATTAGCCTAATTTCCCCACCTGCAAAATGGGAATAACAACCTCTGTCTCATGGAGATGTAATGCAGAGATGTAAGGAGTCAATAAATTCAAGAATGACAGGTACGTATCTAGTACACAGTAAATGCCGAATAAATGTTAGTTTTCTCCCCCCTTTCTTTTCCTATTCCAGTAACAAAAAAACTTTGCAGAGGGGGCTATGGCATTTGTAATACACGCAAGTCCATTCTTGCTTGCTTTTATTCCTTTACAGAATCCTTTCCCCACCCTCTTTTCTCTTAACAGTCTCTGGTCCCCAGACAACAAAAGAACAGGCCACATGCTAGCTGGAAATAAAATCTTTTTTTTTTTTTAACTAGGAACTGTTTCTGCAGCTGGCAGGGCCAGGAGTCACTCAAAATGACACCACCAAATTACCAACCAGTCTCAGAGGTTTCCAAGAGAGGCTTAAGATCCTGGACAAGGGTTTGCAGCACTTAACCCACCAAAGCCTCTCTCTCCCATGGCAGCCTGTCACCCCCTGAGTTAAGCAGTGGATGAAATCAGCATGTATAATTTCTCATCTTCCGAGGTTCAGAGAGGCGCATTACACTTCAGCATGATTAACACTGCTTTCACTCTTTTTTTCCTTTGCATTTTCCCTTCCCAAGCACCAGCGATAGGGTTCAAAGAAAAGAGGGACAGAGGTGAGCACTTCAATAGAACGGGTGCTCAACTTTAAGTGAAACACTCAAACAATTGACACTCGGGGAAAGAGATCTCCCTTTCCTCACGCTCTGCCAGATTTAGCAATTTACCAGCAGGCCTCCCTGTACTGAGAGAAAGAACAGGGTGGGGAAACAGTCAACTTCTTAAACTCAGGCTCACAGTCAGTCGTCCATCCATCCATCCATCCAACAAGCTCCCTGCTTTCTACTAGGCTAACTTGGATTCATCTGTAGACCTCATCCCATGTCTTTCCAGAACCTTCTCTAATCTGTGACTGGGTCAAATTCCCCCCAAGATCTCTCAGCTATGAATAGATCTCGTCTAAAGCACTGACCACAGTGGCAAACACTCCATTCATTTGAGCAAGTATTTAATTCATGGCTGTTAAAGCTAGGTCGAAACCCAGGACTGTCTGCCTCCAAAGCCTGGGGTCTTCCCAGGTAAAGCATGAGCATGCTGACCCTGGGTCTCCAACTCACAGGCTGTGCAATGTTCCATAAGCTGTCTCGTCACTCTGGGTCTGTTTCCTACCATAAAGGAATCAGCCAAGGGAAGGAGGCCAGATAGGATGACATTCAAACTCCCCCCAATCCTGCTTTGATTTTCTAGGACTCATTGTCATGTGGAAACAATGTGTATAAGAAATGGCCTTTGGGAGTGAAGCCCAGCAAGGGACAAAGGCCTGTGGACTCCTGAGCCAGGCTTCTGCTAATGTCCCTCTGTGGCTTTTCCATGGAGATGGGCCCATTGGGACAGAGGTCTGAGCCCAGGTCACCGATATAGTGGAGGCACTGGCCTGTCTCCTTCCTCCTTCCTACGGACTTTGAACTTCACAGGTGCTTCCTTGCCTGACACTGTGGGTTTTCAGGCTGGAATGGAGAAGGAAGGGGCAGAGCTCCTGGGGGACACCACTACTTATTAACCACGGCCTCCATGATACGAGGTAGAGCACCCCTGAAGTTCAGAAAAGTTAAGAAATGGAAAATTAATTAAAGCCCTCTTACCTAATTACCTGCCTGTTGGCTCATGGGGTCCTTTGAAGGAAAGAAAATGAAACTCTATCCTCCATGCCAGCCTAGGATTTATAAAGTTGGGCCTTCTGCAAGGAAGACCTGAGCCCAGTGCTCCCTCCACCTCTGTGAGCTATTAGAAGCAAATAGAGAAGAATATCTTTGTACTCTGGTAGCAGGGAAGGACTTCTTAGAACCCCCAAAGGCACAAACCCTAAGGTGAAAAAGTGATGAATTTGATAACCTCAGAATCAAAGTTTTTGCTTAACAAAATTAATATATGTATATAGTTTGGGAGAAGATACTCATCTAAATGTGACAAGGGATTAATATTTATAACACACTAGGAATTCCTTCCAGTAGAAAATGTCAAAAACTCTAACTGATAAATGAACAAAGGATATGGAGAAGTAATTCAATGAAGAGAAACCTACAAGGCCAATATGATTATGTAGATACTTAAACTTTCATATAGTCAAAGAAAGCAAAACAAAAACCAATAAGTTATCCATCAGATTGGCAAAAATAGAAAGTTCTGCCCCATGTGTCAGAGGCTATGTGGGGATATAAAAAGCTTCATGCCAGTGCAATTGGGGCAGCCTTAAAGGAGAGCAATCTGGCACCACTTAGTCAAATTAAGTGCTCATGTGCTCTCCATCTCAGGTATACAGCCTACAACCATTCCCACAGAGGTGTACGAGGAGGCAGGTAGGGAGATGTCCACTGCAGCGCTGTTCATGATGGCAGAGAGTTGGAGAGCATCCCAGTGGGGGGAAGGCACATGTCAAATGTAGTGACTGCACACAGGGACTGTTGCACAGCAGTCAGAAGCAGTGGGACAAACTGTATACACAGTTACACAGATGGATCTTAAAAACAAAGTGTTGAAAGAAAAAAGTGGCAAACAGAATGAGGTCTATGCCACAATATCATGAATTAAAAATATATGAAATAAAAAATTTCACTTTACATATATGGGGAGGGGCATAAGGTTGGAAAATTAGGACAAAAGGGAATGCACAGCTCAACCAAAAGTGAGCTTTGCAAGGCCCAATGTTTAGGATAATAATGTTTCATAAAAGGAGGAGCATGATTAACTCAACCTTCAACACTTGACGTCTGAAAATAATAAGAGCAGTGACATGCCGTGCTGAGGGTGGCTGCTGTTCACCAGAGGTGCAAACTTATACTGAGACAGGAGCATGATTTGGCTCCCAGGAGCTCCCATCACCCAGTGGGATGTTCCAAGGGAGCTCCTGGGACCCAGGGGAATGTGGAAGTCAGACTGACCTGGTGTCACATTCCCCCTCTGTCATCTGGCAGATGTGTGACTTGGCCAAGCTACTGAACCTTCTCTAAGCCTCAGATTCCTCCTTGTGAGATGGGGGTACTAACCCCGACTCTCTTTGAGATTCGTGAGATTTTAAACAGAATATATATGAAGTACTTACTCCATGGGCCAAGCTTAGTCCATAGTAGATACTCAAGAAATGGCAGTTTCTAGTTTATTACCTCTAACATGTCCATTGTCCTCATAATCTCCACCCCATTCCCCAACCCTATTAAACTCTCCTCTCAGGAAAGATCCAGAAACCCCACTAATGTGTGTGTGACTGGATTTCCCAGCCAATAATTGATTTAATAGTGAGTCTTACAGGGACACTATAGATGCCCCAACAGTATTCATCTTCCTCATCTCAAGTGTGTGCAAAGGTCTACAATTTGCAAAGCACATTTACCCCCACATTCTAATCTGATCCAAACAAAAACCCCAGGGGTCAGAAATGGTCTCCATTTTATAGATGCACAAACAGATCTCAGAGAAGAAAAACAACTTGCCCAAGATCACCCACCAACTAAGCACCAGAGGCAAGACTTAAAGCTCGGTCCCAAGACCCCTGCTCCAGTGCCTGTTCTACCAGACCATCCTGCCTGACTTGCTGATCAATGAGACAAAGGGTGGTTTGCTGGCCCCTTGGCATGAAGAACAAAAATGTTAATGATCATTATGTTGCACAATCACCCTTTAGTTTCAAGGTGTTTCATAGCACAAATTTACTGAATACTTTCAAGAAATTGGGGCTGGAGAAGAGCCCGTCTTGCTCTTGGTCACTGGCTGGGAGTGCCACGGGCTCAGTCCTAGGGCTCTGACTGTAGAAAAGATCACCTTCACCAGCCTGGAACACGGGCCTCACCACCAAGCCAAGACTGTAAGAAGCCCCTGAACACAGGGCTAACAGTTGGCTTTTGGTCCTTCTGGGACTCACTCACAGCCCCCCTTGGGTGGGGGGCTTTTTGGCCACATGTTCTAGAAGGAGGAAATCTGCATGAAGAGTCTGCTCTTCATGACAGCCCAGATCTCTCTGCTTCTCCTCCCCTAGCAGTGTCCTTCCCCCCACATGTGATTTGAGACAAGCTGGTGAACTGGGTTCCCAAATACCATGAGTTCCTTGAGAAAAGGCACAAAGGAAATATGAGCTGTTGTTAATATGATGACGGTTATTACTAGCGAAGGCAAGAAATCTCATGAGGAATGTACATGGCAAATATGATCACCCACATCAGCAGCTCCCTGTAATTCTGAAGAAAAGAGACTTCATTTTACCTCTTGAGCTCAGAACTACACTTGTGTCCTGATGATTGGGGTAAATGGTCCCCAAACAGCATTTAGAAAGTGAGCTGGAATGAGAGGAGGTTGTGAATGGCAGCTGCCATTAACTGAAGAAGAGCCCCAAGATGTCAGGGCTAGAATTTGCATTAGGAAATGGCACTGAATCCTTTGAGAGCCTGATCAACAGTGCCCCTGCCCTGCCTTTATCCCACTCCTGTATAGATGAACTTCATGGACTTTCACAGGGTCAGCAAAAGTTTGGCATAGACAGATTGACTTTTGAATCATTACCCCAGCTTGTGAAATATATTTTGAGTGTTGATTTTATTTTTATTTTTTCCAATCTCAGTCTCGAAAGGTCAATCCAATACTTACTAGATGGACATCTCAGGGTTTGTAATACAGTCGGGACCCATATGATGGGATTTGGATAGCAGAACCATTTTCTTTTGCCATAAAATGTAATAAGAGAATCTGCAAGAAGGGGAGGTAAAGGTGTATGTTGAGGGTAGTAAAAGGCTTTGCTATGTGAGAACTGCATAAGCCCCTGCTCTTTTGATAGAACCAGGACTCTCCCTTTCCAGGGTTCCTCCAATAAATCAGCAAGGGTGTGGGGTAGGGAGACGGGGCCTATCCCTCAACTGCTAATTACTTATGTGTGAAACCAGAAACCAATCCTTTTCTCAGAGCCAATAATGTAAGAAGAGAGGGCTGTAACAGAATTAGGTAGAACTGGGTGCATCCAACAGCTTTGAGAACTTGGCCAAGTCATTTGACTTTTCTAAGCCTCAGTTTCCTCTGCTGTAAAACAGGAACAAAATGCTTGTTGAGAAGGATGCAGGATTATGGGGCTTGGCATGCAGTAAGTGCTCAATAAACATCAGGTTTACTTTCCTTCCTTTTGACATAAGGGAGATGGACAGTGAGCCTCGGCACTGTGGATACAAACTGACATGGGCAAGGTGACTCAGGCAAGACATTGTGGATACAAACTGACATGGGCAAGGTGACTCAGGCAAGACATTGTGGATACAAGCTGACTCTGCAGCCTGATGGGGAGTCACCCATGAGACCAATTAAGTGTATTGATAGAGGCTTATTCAAAGTGCAGGGAAGAGATAACTAAGTGCTTAGGACGGTGCTTTTTCCTGTTTTGTTCATTACGGCAGAGCTTTTTTTTTTTTTTTTTAATCATGAAAAAAAACCCATGTATAACCAAAGACATTAAATACATATGGAAAGAAATTTTTGTCTTTCTTGTTCACTGCTGCATCTGCAGCAGTTAGAACAGTACCTGATCATATAGTAGATGCTCAATAAGCATCTGTTGGATGTATGTATATATGGATGGATGGATGGATGGAGGGATGAATGGGTGGGTGGATGGGTGGGTGGATGGATGGATGGTCAGTTGCTGGTTGGATGTGTAGATGGATACATGGGCAGATTTGTGGGTAGACTGATGGATGGATGGATGGTCAGAGGACATTTCAAAGAAGGGGTGAGAAGGGAATCAGCAAGCAAGCACAGTGAAGGAAAGAAGAAGGAGGTAGGGCGATCATATAAAATTACCAAATTCCTGTATCTTCTATAGCAATACAAATTATCATTTTAAAAAATAAAAACCTTTTTGTTAACCTAAAAGGTAAAATATTGTGAGATGGCTGATTCAAAGAAATATTAAAAACCTTACGTAAAATTTTGTATAAAAAATAGTAGTTTATAAAAAGGCCTGACTCACCATGGAGTTAAAAGTAATTTCCAAGACTATTAAGTTAAAAGCAAAGATATTTATTTCAAAGCTCAAGGGCCTGATTACTAGCGATTACCTTCAATTTCATGCATTCCCAGGCAGAGGAAAGCAAGCATTCTGAGACAGTGAGGGTGTAGGGCTCTATGCGAGGCTGCAGCAAGGAGGCAGGGGGAGAGGCAGCATGCAGGCAAGCCAGGGGTGTGAACCAGGAGCAATCCGTGCTTGTCCACAGAACTCAGACAGAGGAGAGGGCAATTTCCGTGACTTCAAGCCAGAGCCAAGAGTCATCTGATGATTAATCAAGATGAAATTCAGGGTGATGGGCAGTCTTCAAGGACTGAAATTTTCAAAGATTTATCTTTCTACTTGGTGATCACACGGACCCTTCTTATCACCTCCAAACTGCTTGGCTATTCATACCTAATTAATACTGATACCAACAACTTTGAGGGGATTCAGTTGGGTGTGGAGGGGACATCTGTGTCCCTATGTGGCAAAGTCACTTGTCACAGCAATCTTTTTATATAAATTTGCACATACCCACACACGGATATAGAAACTGAACTTAAGGTGATAAACATTCTACATGCTGTCTCCTGTTATTTAAAAGCATTATTTCAAATGGTTGCATTTAGTCCACTGAGTGAACACAACTACTGGAAAACCCATTCCCTCTGTGTCAGATATTTATTTCGCCTTGTTTCCAACTTTTCTGTACTATAATTAACAGCGTCATACTACTATTAGGTATACATTTTTTTTTCTTACCTTGGATGGATATCCTTAACATAAGAGTTCAAAAATGGTATCACTGAGTCAAGGGAATAAGCTTTTTCAAAAAGTTTTCCAAAGTTTATTTTATATGAGGATGCCAGTTTTGCCATAGACTCACTAACAGAAATTATTACTAGAAATTTCTCTTGGTAGTTTAATAGGAAAAATGGTAATGGGTTAATTTCTAAAATAGCCATAGTATAGAGAAACCATAATGCTGCAATGAAGTTTTAACAAGGTCCAAGAATGCATTACAAAGGTGAGCATTGCCGAAAGCCTTGCATAATTAGTACACACACGCACACTTCCTGGGAATTCCGTGCTGCCTGCGACAATGAGCACGCCTTGAACTCTTTCTCCTTTCAAAGATTCTAATGCCACTTTGCCCTTTTTTCTGGGCATTAGTCCCTGTGGGAATTCCATGAGAAAGGTGAGAAAGGAATGAGAGAGGGAGACTTCGAATATTCCCTTTGTCCAGGCCATAATGAGGATTATTCTACATCTTTTGTCCAGCACTTATAAGATACCATGGTAGTTAATGAATAAGTTAATTGGTTCAATCATTCTAGTGGGGGCCTCCAATTCATTCTTAGTGGGCCGGCAATGTGTGTGTAAAAGATTAAAGCCGCACTTATGAAAGGACCCAAGACACCAGATGGCTCAAAAGAGCTCCATCGATATTTTCATTTCTTGCAAAAGTCATATGCTTTCATTAAAGAAAACTTGGAAAAAAGAAAATAGTAAAACGGGAACAATTACCCTATAGCTTTACAATCCACGGCCAATATTTTGATAGATTTTCAAGTGAATATACAAGAGTTTTATAAAATTGAGATTAGATCATCTGTAGCTTTTGATCTTGCTTCTTCATTTAACATTATAAGCTTTTCTAATAAAAAATTCTTTCAAAACATATTTAATGGCTAAAGAATATTACCTAGATAGATGAATCATGAATGTTAAATCATTCTCCTCTTGTTAAATATTTTACTTTTGAAATTTTCTCTGACTTTTGTTATTCTTCTACTCACTCGACATCTATTTATTGTCTGCCTGCCATGTGGTATAGACTGGATCAACAAAACCATCTTGGATCCCTGCCTTCAGGAAGAAAAATGCGAAGCAATTAACACATACACACATTTAGTCAAAGCTGTGTAAATGCAAGGAGAGAAGTGGCCTTTAAGCTGAGACCTGAAGGCCGCAGGAGGTGGCGGGTCAGAATGGGAGTCGAAGGCCAAGGGAAACACGTGTGCAGAGGCCCAGGTAGGAAAGAGTTGGTGCAGTTGGCGGCAGGACATTTAGCATTGTGGGATCGTGCCCTAGAGAGGAGGAAAGCCACCCTGCTGGTTACTCTATACTAAGCGCACTGCAAAGCCATTCACACCGTGAGAAGCACAGGATGTATTTTTACATTTTAAAAAAGAAGGTGTGTTAACACTGAGAACACCATGGGACTGGATTCCTTAGACTTGACAAGCCTCTAATTAGCAGCCAGCT
The DNA here is from genome assembly GCF_000696425.1 of Galeopterus variegatus. Taxonomy (NCBI): domain Eukaryota; kingdom Metazoa; phylum Chordata; class Mammalia; order Dermoptera; family Cynocephalidae; genus Galeopterus; species Galeopterus variegatus. The sequence goes on along the minus strand of NW_007728968.1, from coordinate 174,353 downwards.
TGCGTTCAGATTTCATGGCTGACCAGTCTTCCCATCTGTGTACGACAGGCCGCATGTACACAACAGCAGGGCATGCATCCAACGGATGATGAGCCCTGTCACCCTGCAGAGCCTTGTAGAACCTGTCCTTTGTCCTTTGGTGGGTTTCACCTATATGGAGGTCTATGAGGGGGAAAGACGCCAGTGTGCTAACACAAGATCAAATATCTGGCTTGAGATGGACTCACCCTAAAATGACCATTGGGCAGCATCAGCAGGCAGAAGGCAGGTTCAGTCTTGATCACATAGCTTTGTTAATGCTGCTCTGCTAAAATGCCTTTTCCCTCTCTTGGGTCTACCTGGCTAACTCCTACTTATCTGCAGCCTCAGTTCAAGCATTGCCTCCTCCTGGAAGCTTTCCCAGGCAGGGCTGAAATACCCTTCTTGATGGCACATTCCTCCATCCCAGCACTTGCCATAATACGTATAATAGTCTCTTGACCTATCTGTCTCCTTGTCTGGGGTATGAGCTCCAGAGGGCTGGGCATTGAATATCTGCTCAAAACTTTTTGATGAATGAATGAGTAAATGAATCACGGTTCCAGCATCTCAAATTTAATTGTTAGAAGCTGGCGAATTTGTACACCCCTCCCCAAGGACGAGAAGATACTCTGCTAACTGCTTGTCCTGCCTTTGTCAGATTGGGGGTGTTCTCTCTGGGTACTCACTCTCAGCCCTTCTTCCTGCCTCCTGCCTCCATATCTACTCTTAGCAGGAGACCTGTGCTACACTCTGTGAAGCCCCGACTGCTGGTGCAGTAGGCTGAAAAATGGCCCCCAAAGTATCAGGTCCTAATCCCTGGAACCTGAAAATGTCACCCTATTTGGAAAAAGAGTCTCTGCCAATGTGATTATGTTAAGAATCTTAAAATGGAGAGATTATTCTGGATTATCTGGGTGGGCACTAAATGCCGTCACAAGTGTCCTTAAAAGAGATAGGCAGAGGGAGATTTGACACAGATATGAGGAGAAGACAATATAAAGATGGAGGCAAAGATTGGAGTGATGTGGCCATAAGCCAAGGCATGCTGGCAGCCACCAAAAGCTGGAAGAGGAAGAAACGGATTCTCCCCTAGAGTCTCCAGTGGGAGCACAGCCCTATTGAAAGCTTGATTTCAGCTCACTGATACTGATTTTGGACTACTTGCTTCCACAACAGAGAGAATACATTTCTGTTGTTTTAAGCCACTGAGTTGTGGTAATTTGTTGCAGCAGCCACAGGAAATGAATATATCCAGATAGTGGATGGTTCTGGAGGCCAGGACACCAGGCGTGTCATCCCAGCTCTGAAACTCACTCAGCGACTCTCTTTTGGAACTGGGATTCTCACCCAGGCTTCATCTGATTCATAGCTAACCCTGGGCAAGTCCCCTCCCTCTCTGGCCTTTAGCTTCCTAGCCAATAAGACAGGGAGAGAAACAGCTGCTAGCAGAGTTGTTGGGAGGATTAAGTGGGACACATATGTACAACCCCAGCATAATGCCAGGCACACAGTGGTCCCTCCATGCAAATTGCTTCTGTTATCCCTTTATCGTTATGAAAATAACAGTCAGCACTAACGCATGCTCATGCTTGCTGTGTGCCAGGCACCATGCTAAGCCCTCACTTGCAAAGGAAGCACTGGCCAGCATGTCCAAGAGAGGGGTTAGATGGATTAACTATATCCCTAAAAGCAAAGTGTTCTGAGTTCCCTAGAATGTGGGGTGACAGAATATAACTTACTATTACATTATTGAAAAGCTGTAATGTCCTGGAAAGAAACACAAAACAAAAACAAAAAACCACAATGACAAAATATAGAATCCTTTTACTCTGCCTGGAGTACCTTTCTCATCCTTTTGTAACTGGCTCAGGGGATCTTCCCAGCAAGTGCGTCTTTCCCATAATACAGACGTCAGGCCCAAACACTAAACACAGCAGAACATCCTTTCTTTTTGTCATCTCTATTTTCCATGCCTTTTTTGAGAATTGACTTTTCTAGACCCACTGGTCTAAAGTAGAAAAAAAAAAAAAGGGAAATAAAAGAAGAAAGCTTCTGATATTATCTGCAAATTTAGAAGTGAAAGGATGACTCTTTCTCCCCAAGAATTAGTGCTTTGCTGTCTCGTGGGAACTCTACCTGACCTGTGCCCCAGCTCTTGGAGATGTGGAGCAGACTGTCCAGGCATCAGGTCTGTTCTGTGCCTTTGGTGTCACCTGCAGGTGGAGCATGGGCCAGGAGGCCCTTCTCTGGCTCTTTCTCCTGGTCCCCCTGCAAGGCCTCACAGTCTGGAGGTGGGGATTGAGCCCCCCATTGAGCAACTAGGGAGTAACAGGGGAAGTAGATGTATGAGAACAAGACTGGCAGAGAAGCTCCATAGCTGCCCAGCTCAGTGGCTGGTATGGGAGGAACAATCAGTCCTTTCTTCTGGACTCCCAGTACAGACCGTCACCTTGGGCATGCCTTGCTCTGAACCACTTCTTCATTCACCTTTGGCTCAGACTGGGCTTCCACAAACTAAGGAGGCAGCAGAACTTGGCAGTTAAAAGGGAGGCGCAGGCTCCAGAATGCCTGCGTTTGAATCCTAGTTCCCTATTTACTTACTAGGAGACCCTGGGAAAGTGTCTTAACCTTCCCAGGCCTCCGCAGCCTTGTCTGTAAAGGGGTAAGAGGAGGAAAACGAGGAAGGCGGCTGGTGAGCCTGTAAGTATTCCTTCTCGGCTTTCCCTTCTGCATTCACTCTGGGAACATACTGGGAAACCAGTCAATGCCCCTGCCCCGGTGCGGGGGGTGGGGGTTACGGTGCTTGTAGAGGTGAGAGCATAAGCAAGGTCATTACAGCTGTGAGGAAATGCACACTTTGATGAGAAAGACAAGAAGGAAGGCCTTGCTAGCAGGTGGCATCAGGTGAGTGCGAGTGGGTGGCACGTGCGAAGGCCAAGGTGACAGGGGCCGGGGCCCAAGGAGCAGAGCAGAGGTCAGAGTGCCTGGAACAGCAGACGAGGGTGGGAACAGTACAAAGAAGGTCAAAGAGCGGCCTCACAGGTCAGGTCGTACCAGAGTTGTTTAAATTTCATTTTGATTGTGATGATAAACCTACATTGAGGGTTTTCTATGAAGAGGAGTGAGGATGTCATATCTGTGTTGTCAGAAGATCACTCTGGTGCTGTGTGGAGACAGTCCTAGAACAGAGTAAAAATGGGACTCCATTTGGACATGATTGCAAGGATTCAGGGAGAGGTGACAATGGACACAGGATGGCACAGGTTGGGATAAAGAGACACAAATGGGTTCAGGAGGAGCCCTGTCATATCTGATGCTTACTTGAGCCCTGTCTGCTACCGCACAAAGCACTGAGCATTTGCTACCTCACGTGATCCTCCTGGCAGCACTCGGAGGTCAGTACTCATATGATCTCACAGTGAGAAAACTGAGGATCAGAGAGGCAAGTTAACTTTCCCAAGACCACACAGTTAGTAAGTGGCAAAGGCAGCATTTGAACCTAGGCCATCCAGTTCCAGAGCCCACATGCCAAACTGCTCTTCCTATGACAGGCCTTGACAGTGAGGCTGAGGGTGAGGAGGGAAAGGAAGTTTGAGATGGCTTCCAGGGTTTAGGCTTGAGCAACTGGGCCCATGGTGATGCTGTTTACAGATGGGGATTAGTTGAGCGAGATTGGCTTGTCGGGGATGGGGGGCAGGGTAAGGGTTCACCTGTGGGATCAAGAGCTCTGCCCTGGACACACTGAGGTCCAGCAACTTTCATCTGCTCCTCACCCCTTTTCTGTCTCCACAAAGCAGTCAGAGGTGGAGGGCATGAGGGGGCAGGGCTGGTGGGGCAGAGGGAGCCGAGACGGTTGTTCTCTGTCTCCATGAACCTCTCTCCCCTGACACACGCAGGTGTGAGCCTCCCAATGTCCTTGTATAAAAAGAGGTGGATGGCAACACGTTCAGAAATGCAGTAGACATTGAATGAGAAAAGGAAAGCAAGATTGTGCAGACGAGTTTTTTGTTTTTGTTTTTTGCCTTTAAGATTTCTCCTAAGTTATCCATTGTTCTTGGGACTGGCACACATGGACATTTTCCACGTCAAGATAGTGTGGAAAAAAAGAGAGAGAATGAATGACAATAGAGGGCTGTACTGTGTTTCTGAATCCTGGAGGCGGGAGTCTAATGCTATTTCAGGGACTGGGGCGACGTCAGGGGAGGATCCCCATCCTCAGGGGCCCTGCTGAGTCAGGGCTTGGGAACAAGGCTGATTCATCTACTTCGTGTTTACTGAAGAGGCATTTGGCTCTGTAGGATGTTAATAAGTGTTAACAAAACAAGGATCTTGGTCACACAGGCTTGGAAAAGCTAGCTTATCATGGCTTCTTTACTGCAGTATTTAACAGAATCTTGAACCTGGGAATATGCATTGTAACTCTCCAAGAAGGAGCAGAATTTCCCAAATGTATTTCATCACAGAGAACTTTTATAGCAAGCATCTCACAGCTTGAGTGTTCCAGGGAACCAATTTGGGGAAATGATCATCTAATCCCTTTCATTCTTAAAGGAAAAGGCAATAGACCCATTACTCAGAAGGTTCCTGCGCATGTGGATTGGAAAGCCAAGCCAGAAGCCTCGTGGGGAGGACTGAATAGCAGAAGCTGTGTGGGAAGGCTTGGGGCCAAATACATGCTATGTGACGGTGAGGAATGCAACCAACTGTCCTGAATCTTGGTGTCTCAACAGCCTGTTGAGAATGAGAATAACTACCTCATGGAATTCTGTGAGGATTAATGAAGATAATGTATGCTAAGGCCCAAATGCAGGAGACCAGCACTCAGTAGGCCTCTCTACGTGCTCCAAGACCTCTGGCAGGCTCCTTGAAGCCCTGACTCTTGAGTGCATATTCTGTGTGGTCAGACAGCCCTTTTGGCTGCCCCACCAGCTCCACCTTTCCTTGGCAACAGCTGCCCCCAGGTGGCCCAATTCCCTGCCATTATCAGGATTCGCAAGTGGTCAGTTAGGGGGCAGCCAAGTCCAAACTGGGACTTCAAAACAAGCCCCCCTTGGGCATACAGTAATTGTAGCCAACAATGCAATCATGCCCCACAGTTTAAATGGACTGAGAAAAATCCTGGAGGAAAGAGCCAGTGGGCATGGCTTTCTAAATGCATCAGGTTTCTGGAACACTCCAAGGCCCCGATCTACTGTAACCATGGCTTCTGCAGTGGCTCAATACACATAACCTGGGCCTGTATTTCGAGAGTCCCCAACATTTGCTCATCACTTAACACATCTTGACTGATCCCCTCTCTGGATCAACTCTGGGGCCAGGTGTTAAGATACAAAAGAGTGGCCAGTCTAGTGGGGAAGGCAGACAAGGGAGTCGGAAAGCACTGGGATAGTGCTGCCAATAACATTCTTCGACAACAGGAGGGATGAGGCTTTGGTTCATTCCACACAGTGGTTTCAGAATTGCCTCACATGTAGGGAGCATTTCGCATGTGCCAGATATCAGGGTAAAAGATTTTTGCATAAATTATCTCAACTCAGACACGATTATGATGCCATTTTACAAAGGAGCTAACAGGATTAGACAGACATAGAGAGTTTCCCAAGGCCACACAGCTCATTAGGGAGGGTCAGGATTCAAATTTAAGTCATTTAAGGTCATCGGCAAGAGCACCCTTCAGCAGGCCACTCCTGAGCCGATTCAACACAACATGCAGTGCCTATACCAGAGGGTTCTCTGAAGATCAGAGGAGACTGTCTTGGTGAATGCCCTTTCTTACCCTGGACTCTGTGAATACCCTTCCTTACCCTGGGGCTCCAAACACACACTCTTCAGTTCCTTCTGCCTTGCATTTCTTCCTTCTGCCTTGTGCAGGCTTTGCTTTTGGTAGAATACAAGACTCCTACTTATGCACATGCCATTCAGTCCAGAATTTTGTCCAAATGAGCAAACATGGAGTTCCCAAGGAAGCTTTCACCAGCACCCACAATTCCCTGTGCTTTGCGGAGATCAGCTTCAGTAACTCTAGTAGTTCTACTAGCAGCAATCCTAGAAGACTTTCCGATGGAAGCCTCCCATGAGGCAGAATCCAAGGGATTATAAGTCCTAGAGTACCATGTAGCGATGGAGCCCACAGGCCTAAGCTATTAGTGGAGCTGGGGCAGGCGGGAGGAGGAGAATGGGGAGGGGGTGCTACCATGAGATTCCTCCCCAGAAGAGGCTGGGAGCCTCTTCTCCAAAGGCTCAGAGTTGGCTTCAGTCCTGAGAAACAAAACCACCCCTCTCTGTGGGGAGAATCCTTGGAGGAATATTTATGAGACATTAAAACCACGGCTATCAACCTTTTAAAAAATTCCTGTACATGTAATTATGGGTCCAGGGATGAGATTCCTGGATATGGTATTAATTACTTCCCTGAAGCTCACAGTCCCCAGGGACTGAGAGCAGGAGTGCTCTGCCTGCAGGTCTCCTGGGCCTCCTTCTGTCCCCTGCAGACCCTTCCCTTCACAAGGGAGCTGCTGCTTCTCCCATGGCCACCCCTGGCCCTGCTGTCCATTCTCAACTTCTCTCTGCCCTGCTCTGTGCCAGGGAGGCTGGCCTAGCAGGTGTAGCACCTGGGTCCCCTAGCTGCCACACCTCACTAGCCAGCAGAAGACACTAACATGAGATGGGAGGGCAGGTGGAGAGGCCAACGCACTCTCTGCAGCCACCCAGCTGCATCCTGCCCAGACTTTTCAGCAGGGTCCCAGCTCTCCTCAGGCTCCCCAATTGCCTCTTTCCCTCCTTGTCCCTTCAGACCTGGGGTGGGTTTGCCCCCAACCCCCAGGTGGCCTCAGAAGCTCTTATTAGTTCCCTTAACCCTGACTGCCCCACTGCCACTAAACAGTTCCGTCATTAAAGCCTCTTTATTGGAACCACCTGAGATGAATTCTATTTTCTGATGAGAATCTGACAAGCAGCAAATCAGGAAGAGAACCACGATATTCCTGGCACATGACCACAAACTCGGTAAGGAGTAAACTCGCTCAGTCGCCATGCACCAGTGTGCCCTGACACTGGGTGCCATGTAACGGGCACTGGAGATGCAGGGGTGCCGGGAGATGGCCGGTGAGGAGCACCTTTCCTGTTTCTCTCCTCTCGCCCCTCCCTCCCCCCACTATGTGTATATGTGTCATGTTTGTTTCTATCTTTCACTCTAGTCTAAAACAAAACACCACACTGCCCACATCCTCGATCAACATGTTAGACAGAATAACAGATTTTTCAGTTCATCATGCAATCGCCATACCTGCCCTGAGAACCTTGTGTGTGTCAAGCCCTGAACAAACAACCCCGCTACAGAATCGAATGTGTACACAACGCATGGCCCCGCCCTTGAGCACTGCCAGAGTCTGAGCTTCATATTTCTATTGAGGGCAGAGGAAACCTTCAGCAATAGAATAGAGATAATCTGCCTTCGTCCTTCCCTCCCCACTGGTTCATCTGGTAAGACACAGCCAGCTAGCCAGCCAGACAGACAGAAAGACACACACACACTCCAGCCCTATGGCCAGGGACTCCAGCCCAATGCCACAGTAGTACTAATCTACAGTATTTTAGACCCAAGATGCAGTGTGCTGAATGGGATCTGCACATAGCAGACGGCCTGAGTCCATACAGTGCCTTCATTTTCCTCAGATGGACCTAATCGGTGTTTCTTTTGTGAAATGAATAACAACGTAATAGTAACACCATGATGCTTTGCAGGCATATTCTGTGTTCATTCAGCAGTCACAGAGCCCCAGTCTGCGCCCACCCTTGAACTTGGCCCTTGGGCTTCAGAGCTTCCCTATTTGGTGTCTTCCCTCCAGTCAGCAGCGCCCGCTTCCCTGTCCTGCTTGTCATTCCCAGCCCTCTGCTGACCCTGCTAGACCCTGGGCTCCTGGTCTGAGATGCAGGTGACCTGCATTTCAGTCTCACTCTACCTCTGACTCACTCGATACATGAACGTGCATAAACCACTCCCTCTTTCTGAGCCTCACATTTCCCACCTGCATGAGGAGGCATTAGAATGGATGGTCAGGAGGAGCCCCTTCATGAAAAATCACTGCATGTTCCAAAGCCTGTTGCCACCGAGTGATGATGTGGGCTGCACAAGAAAGGCTGCAGCCTGAAGTGGCATTGGAATGAAGGAAAGGCTCGTCCCCCGAGAGTGCATTAAGTTCATGAGGCCGGTGGTTTTTAACTGGGACCCACATCATAATCACTTGAGGGGCTTTTAGAATCCTGATGTCCAGGTTGCTCCCAAGACCAATCAAATCCAAATCTCTGGGGCTGCAACCCAGGTACCAGGGTTTTTTCAAAGCTCCCTTCAGGGTTCAAATGTGCAGCCAAGACTGAGAACCACTAATCTAAGTTCTCGGTCAACATTCTGGGTAACTTCCGACAGATGTTTAACAATGTCCATTTAGAACATGTATTTTAGATCAGGAGGGTAAGAAATTTTTCAATCATAGAAAACTGAAAGAAGCTAGGTTAATAAATACTCTATTTATTCATGCCTCATCTACCAAAATATAATCCCCTATTAAGAAGAGAGCATATATGCATTAACTTCTATAATCAAAAATGTAATTAATAGCCCAGTTAGAGTAAGATTTTGAAGAGCTAATAATTCCTAAGTACAAATTATGTACTCTCATTAAAATCTAACTGTTACAAACTCCACTTATTCACAAATAACCCCTTGTCTAACAATTTGCTTTACTTTACAGCTGTAGAAAAACATTTTTTCCCCTATCCTTAGGGAATACCTACCCCAGGACTTTTCCGAGGTTCCGGTTCCTAGGTTTCAGCCTGTTGCCAGCACTTTTCCTAACACCTCACTCAGTCTGGAAGCACAAGCTCTCTGTCCCTCTTCCGTTCCGGTGCCCCACTCCTCCACCCTGCTAACCCTCTTAGGGAATACCTACCCCAGGACTTTTCCGAGGTTCCGGTTCCTAGGTTTCAGCCTGTTGCTAGCACTTTTCCTAACACCTCACTCAGTCTGGAAGCACAGGCTCTCTGTCCCTCTTCCGTTCCGGTGCCCCACTCCTCCACCCTGCTAACCCCGACTTGCCATTTGAGACTTTGAGTTCCTGTTGTGTCTCTACTAGATAGCACAGAACAATCCCACTTAAAAGACAGCATATTATGTCCTTTCATTCTTAGCTTATCCCAAAATCACTTACTCAAGTTCTTTCTACCATAGAATAAGGAAAAGAAGATACACTTTGGAATCAGATAGCTCTGACCTAAAAATTTAACTACAGGAGTCCAGAAGGAGACCCACAAATGTGCATTCACCTGATATATGACTAAGTTGACCCTGCAGAACAGTGGGAAAAAGGTGGTCTTTTCGATCAATGTTGCTAGGTCAATTGGTTATCCATATGCAAAAAAGTGAACCTTGACCTCTATTTTACACTACACACAAAAATCAATTCCAGACGAGCTGTAGGTCTAAAAGTAAATAGCAAAACAATAAAGACTTTACAAGACAACACTAGAGAACATCTTCATGACCTTGGAGTAGGCAAAGTTTTTTGAAACAAAACATAAAATGTGCCTACCATAAAGGGAAAAAAATTGATAAACAACTTCATCGACATTAGGAACTTTTATTCTTTAAATGATACCACGAAGAGAGTAAAAAGACAAGCCAAAGAATGGGAGAAGATATTGAAATATCTGACAAAGGACTTATGCTAGAAGATATAGAGAATTCCTACAAATAAATAAGAAAAAAGCAGACAATCTGACTTAAAAAAAAAAAAAAAGACTTGAATAGACTCTTCACAAGAGAAGATATCCAAATTGCCAATGAATAGATAAAAAGGAACTCTACTTCATATTAGGGAAATTCAAATTAAACCACAATGAGAAACAACTATACAATCATCAGAATGGCTAAAATGAAAAAGGCAGTTTTTAGGGAATAATTAACCTTGGAGTAGACAAAACAATCAGAACTCTCATTCACTTCTGGGTAGTTGGTACAGTCACTATGGAAAACTGCCTGGCAGTACCTACTAAAACAGAACATGTATACATCCTATAACCCAGAAACTCCAATCCGACAACCAAATTAGCACCAAAAGACATGCACAAGAATATTTATTGAAGCACCATTTGTAATAACCCCAAACCGGAAAGTAACCACATGCACCAACAGTAGATTGAATAAATACATTATGCATAGTCACGAAAGGCAATACTACACAGAGATGAAAATGAATGAAATACAACTACATAAAACGACATGGGCAAATCTCACAAACACTGAGGAAAAGAAGAAGACACAAAAGAGTATGTGCTCTAGGACTCCATATACATTAAAGTATAAACAGGTAAAACTATAGTATTAGAAGTCAGGATAGCAGTTAACTTTGCAGGAAGTGAGGGGAAAGATAGACTGGGAACCTCAGGAGGTGGTAATGTTCTGTTTCATAATTACAGTTCTGGTTACATGAGTATGTTCACTTCATAAAAAATTCACTGCGCTGTATACACTTATGAGTCACACACTTTTCTTTATGTGTATCATATGTCCATAAAAAGTTTACATACATCAAAACTTTACTGTTCCACTGTTTAACTGTATGTTACCTAGGGCAAGGGATTTAATCTGTTTGGTATTAAGCTTCCTCTTCTGTAAAAATTGGAATTGTAATAACCTACCTTGCAGGATTTAAAAACAACAAAAATCATGTGCCCACACATATGAGCACACAGCACTTGGTACACATGGCATGTGCTCCATAAATGAATTTCCCCTCCCTTCACTATTGGAAATCTATAATATCCTCTTATGACCTGGGACCTTAAGGACCTAGTCTCTTTCCCTTATATACATTTAAAAATAAACAAACCAAAAACAAAACAAGCAAAACAAGACCAAAACAGATGTTTTGAGTGTGAAAAGTGGCACAGAGCCTTTCACAAAGTCTTGAAATGTTTGGAGAGTCTATATATGGAAGGAGGCAATTGCCACCTCCCGCAGGGTTAGAACCAGGCATGGGCCACAGCAACAGGAATGTGAGTTAAACATAAGGATTGGCCCCAGATCAGGGTTAATCCAGAAATAGTGGCAGTGGGGACCACACATTCTTACAGAAGGACGCAGTGGGACGCTAAATGCCAATATGGCAGCCACACCTGCTTTTCTTTTAACCACACATGGGCTGACTTTTTCAGCAGCAAAAATCTTCAGGGACAAAAAAAGAAAAATGGAAGGAAAAACCACTTTGTTTCCTTAAACAAGTGCCAAGTCACAATGTGAGAAAGTGCAAGCTACAGAAAGCATGAGATTCCCAGAAAATAAACTTGTGATTACCAGGAATTGGAAAGCAACCACTGCTGCCCACACATTCATTCCCACCCCCAACCCTGCTAGATTCTGCTCCTCTGGGTGGGGGAGGGGTGCTCTGGCATGCGCATGGGTGGGCCCCTACCCAGGCAGCTTAGTTTGTGCCTTCTTTCTTTCCTTCGCCCAGCAGACACTTACTGAGCACTGACAGATGTGTGCTGGCCTTGTGTTGGCTGGACACAGGCATCCAGAGAAGAATAGGATGTGGTCACTGCCCCCACAGAGCTTACAGTCTATGGAGGGTTCTAAGAGGAAAATGGGCAATTACAATGCAGCATATTGCATGCTAAAATGTAGTGAAACACAAGGGACTCAGGGACTAGAGAGGAGAGGACACCTTCTTAGAGAAGGGTCACCTGCGCTAAAGCTTATAGGATGGACAATTAGATGTGGGCATTCTTAAACAGGGGGACAGTGTGAGCAAAATCCATAAGTAAGAAAGCACCATTTGGTGTTGCTGGAACAGAGAATGGGGACGAGGTGTGCCAGGAAAAGAGGTTGGAGAGGTTGGCAGATCAAGGGGGGCCTTCCACGGACTGTCCTGTAGGCCAGCAGATCTTAGTCCTGGCTGCACATCAGAACTGAGCATCTCTCACACCGCACTGATGCCCTGCCCTTGTGCCCAAAGATGCGTGTTTAATGGGCCTAGGCTTGGGCCCCTTTGACGGTGTTTCCTATAAGCGCTCCAGGTGATTCTAGCAGGCATCAGTGTGGGGAAGCATTGCTATAGTTCTGGGGTCTGCAAAATACCGACCTGGGGCTAAATCATTTCTATATGGTCTGAGAACCAAGAATGATTTTTACAAATAAATATTTGCGATCAATTGCATGGTAGGGAATACAAAGTCCAATTATGCAAACCCCGATATGAACACCAATTAAGCAAAATATTATCACCCCCCCCCCCAAAAAAAAAGCAGCTCCATTCTTCTCATCAGTAGACCTGTATTGCAAAAAAGGGTATTCAATTATGGCTACATTTTGAATTTCATCAATAAAATATTTGTGAAAATGTATTTTCTTTATTAGTACATGCATAATATCCTCAATTTTGCCTCTTGGACTGCAAAGCCTAAAATATTTACTATTGGCTCATTACAGAAAACGTTTGCTGGCCCCTGCTATAGTTGATGGGGAACAACTCAACAGTTTTGAGCAGGAGAATAACATAGAGGGGTTTTGTTAAAAAGAGGACTCTGGCAGCTGTGTTCAGGCGACCTTCCTGGGACCACCAAAGACCATACAGAGCCATCAGCATGATCACTTCACCTCCTGGGGGAGGGATACCCAGACATCTGTCCTAGCACATTTAGTGGGAGACAAATAGAGTCCCTTTTCCCTTCTACCCTTCTTACAAAAGATCCCATTTGCTCTTTTCAGCCCTTGGAGATGGTCCCTTCCCAGAACCTCTGTGCATAGACAAGAAAGCACAAAGAATCAAACTGTGCTTTAATATCTTTGGCTCGCTGGATCCCAAGTACCACCCACTGTGATAGTCAGGGCAGGTATTACTGTCCCCATTTTATAGGTGGGAAGCTGGGGCCCACCGAGGAGCTGAAACTTGGCTGACTACACACGGTCAGGAAAGAGAGGCTGATTCAGAGTCTTCTACTCCCTGCCATGTGCCGTTGTGTAATCTAGACCACTGTCTGGCCACTAACTGTTCTCAGAATGCCCTTTTTGTCCCTGTGTCACAGATGTCCCTGAAGCTCCCTGTAAGCTCCTGGAGGCCAGCACCTGTGATCTCACTCCCTGAGATTCTCAGCTCCACACCTGTTAGTCCTGGGTTTGAATCCAGACTCTGCCATGTGCTTCACCACTCTGAGCCTCAGTTACATTCCCTGGGAAATGGGGTTTGAAACTCTACCTTACATGATTGTTGAGAAGCTTAAATAGGATAATACCAAGCCCTTAGTACAGTGCCTACCACCTGGTAAGTGTCCAATAATGAATATAATTTTATTAGGGTGGTTCCCTCTTGGCAGCCAATTTTTGCTTGCTTGAGTGGACATATACAGAGAAGCAGTGTAGTTAAAAGAGTGAACTTAGGGGCCAAAATGCTGGGCTCCCAAGCCCGGCTCTGACACTTGCTTACTAGTTGTTTGACCTTGGGTGAGTCGCTTATAAAATTAGTTGTGACCTGATAATGCAGTTGTGAGAATTCAGTGAGTTAAAATAGGTAGGACATTTAGAACAGTGTTGTGTGAGTGTGAGCTATTGCTATTACTTTATAGTTATTTTTATTGCCCACGTAATTTTAACACTAGTCCAGTTAGTGGGGTCCAACAGACCATGCCCCCACAGTGAGTCTGCTGGTGCATTTATTCACCCAGTGTTATTCGGGTCCCTCCTCAGGGGCTGGCCTGTGCCAGCCTCTGGGATGCCAAGTGAAATGAGGCTCCCCCGCATACCTGAGGTCCTCACATCTTTGTGAACTACTGAGAATTGATTTATACAGCCTCACACCAGCAATCATCGTCTCTGTATGGGTTTATGTAGTAAAGCAGCAAATATTAATCATAGAGAGCCACAGGCCCTTATCAATCCTGACACTCAAAAAATTCTAACACCAAAAGATTGTTTTGATTTTTTTTTTAATAACTCATTTGGTGGTAAAACCTGACCTGAAGTGATGTGAAGCTATTTATTGTCTTTATTTTTCCCACTTAGTGTGAACAGTCATCCATTTTGCTGCAGAAAAATTAATGGGTTTGATTATAGAGCACAGCCCCAGACTCCACCGGGGGGGGGGGGATTACAAAG
>NW_007728968.1:126675-159186 GCF_000696425.1 Galeopterus variegatus | reverse complement strand
CCCCGGGGGGGGGGGGATTACACAGTATACAGTATATGCACCCTATTTCCTTTCAAAAATCTAAAAGCACACCAAATTCCAAAACACTTCTGACCGCAAGGGCTTTGGATGATGAACTATGGACAGGCATTTATTATTTTCATGGGTCAGCTATAATAATCACTCCTATCATTCCCTTCAACTGAAAGATACAGAACACTGGTGTTTGCCCATAACCAAATGACTTTTTATTTCTGTTAAAAAAAAATCAATATATTGTTGGGATAAAAGAAATGAAATCAGCTCTTCTCTTTTTATGCAGTTGATATTTCAAAAATCATTTACTTTTAACCAACACAGACTCCATCAGACAATTCTCAGACAGAAAAATCCAGCTGTGGGGTCAAGGACAGCCAAGATTCACTGTGGCTTAGCCCCAGGAACACTGCAGGATAGGTGTGGAGATGGATCAGGATCTTTCAGAGCAGAAGCCTTAATCCCCTGTCTCAGAACCCAAGATAACCCTTCCTTATGAGGTTTGCTCCCTGGGAAGTTCTGGGTGGGCACAGAAGGCATGTGCTGAACTGGGCAGGAGAGAGCATATTGTGAACTTGGAGGCAGAAGGAGCTGGACAAATGGAACAATCACTTCATTGGCTAATTAGGAGATACCCACTTGTAAATTGCCAATGCCCCTTGGGCACTGAAGTGACAGGATGCATTAGCAGTCAGGATGGCTGGGCTCCCTGCTGGTGAAAACCCTCCTTAGTGAGGGAGAGTCTCAGGGAGGAAATGTACCCATATGACATTTCCTATGTGCTCCTAGATCACAATGTTGGGGGTAAGGAAACCATGAAGTAGGAAGCCAGCCTGCTTCCCAAAGTGGTATGCTGGGCCCTGCCCCTCCCGTCGCCCACCCCTGCAGCAGGACAGGGGTAGACAAGCACTGGGAGACAGGTGTCCTGATCTCTATTTGCTGTGCAACTTGGGGCCAGCCACAGAGACCCTCTGTGTTGCCTTAAAGCATGATGCAGTGCTGTAGATGTTTAAGCCCCTTCCTAGTCAAACATGTTTTCATTCTCAGGCTGCTTGAATCACTCACCCTGCCCTTTCTTTATTCCTTTTCTTTCCCCACTGCCAAAATGAAATATGAAATTCCCAGCAGGAGCAGTGACACACATACAGTTAGAAAGGGAAGAGACAACTAAGAATTTCATGAGAAATCCATTTTGGCTCCCCACCTCAGACCCCAAATATTGTACAGTGTCAGGCCCTGGCTTCATCCCCACAGCCCCCCAGAGCACCCCGATAATTCCCCTTTCCTTCCTCTTCTACACCCTCCAGGATCCTGACCTCTTTTCCTCGTATCCAGTTTCTTCTCATGGTTTTTCTCTCTGCTTCCACTCTGAAATCCAGCTGCAATCAACTGTGTGCCGGGTAAGTACATTCACAGGGATTACTGGGTTTAGACTTCAGAAGAGCCTTGTGGAATAGATAGTTCACCTCCCTTTTAAAACAGAGGAAGCTCAGAGATCAAGGTGGTGGAGGTGATATTCACACTCAGGTCACCGGGGAAGTTCCTAGAGAGATATTTCTCTGGGCCTCCATTTCCTCTCTACACACTAAGCTAATCCTACTTTCTTCACAGGATGCTTCTAATGACTAGATAGGACATCAGCAAAGCCATCTGTCAGTCCTCAGTGGCTATAAAAGCATCCTTGTACCCCAAGGAGGGGCAAAGGCCCAGCTGCTGTTTCCCATCAGTGGAGTCTTTGCAGGACAGGACTGTGCCAGCCCTCTGGGTCCTTCCTTTTAATAATGGCAAATGAGAGGGACATGCAAGAAAGCCAGGCAGAGGAAATGGGGACTGGGAAGAGCTTGAAAAAGCAAGGGGGCAGGGGGTACTCCATGATGGACATGGGCACCGGGAGAGCTGAGTCTTGCTGCTGGACATGAGTGTGAGGGAACGGGGCCACAGGATAGGAGCACCCATGGCCAGCCTGGGGGAGCCGGGACTTTGCCTTGGGCTGGTAGAGAGCCTTGGGGGAGAGAAGACAGATGGCTGTCTGGCTCTGGCAGCCTTGGGGTGGAGGGCAGACCAGGGTAGGGGCAGGCTTGAAGGAAGGGAGTGAGACTGAGGGAGACTGGCCCCTTCCCAGACAGCGGGGGAGAACAAGCCTTGGCAGAGGCCTCAGGCCTGGTCTCTGAAAGGAAGAAAATTAGAATTGCCACCCTGGCTCCCCCAGCCTGGAGTGAGGTAGAGTTGAATTCAGCATTTCACCCATGGAAATGCCACAGACTCACTAAACCCTTGTTCTCCCAGAATTTGGCTCACACCGTCTGACATGCTCAGTAACAGTCAATGTTTGCCCGTCTTGAAGGTTCTCTCCAGAACAAGAATGTGCTCCCTCTTTCACCCATGGAAATGCCACAGACTCACTAAACCCTTGTTCTCCCAGAATTTGGCTCACACTGTCTGACATGCTCAGTAACAGTCAATGTTTGCCCGTCTTGAAGGTTCTCTCCAGAACAAGAATGTGCTCCCTCTGGAATGCAATGCAAGCCAACAAGTATTTACACAGCACCCACTTCTCCTTGAGCATCCCAGGAGCCCTCTGGGGACATGAGGAGATGACCTGCCTGCCCCTGTCCCCAGGAGCTCCTAAAGGTCTAGGCATGGCGGAGAGGACCAGGCTGGATTGGAAGACCCAGCTTCAGGTCCTCCTCCTCCCGTCACTTTCCTACTATATGATTTTGAGCAAATGGCTCTTCGAACCTCAGTTTCAGCATCTATAATAAAGCTGATTATGCCCCCTTACCTTTAGGATTATTGTGAGAACATAATGCGATAATCAGTTTCAATACCTATTAAATACTATATAAAGGTATTATTTTTAACACCAATATGTGATAACCAACTATTGGGGTTAAGTTGTACCCCCCCAAAAGCTATGTTGAAATCCTATCCCCTGGTACCTATAAATATGACCTTATTTGGAAATAGGGTCTTTGCAGATATAATTAAGATGAGGTCCCACTGGAAAGGGCAGGCCCTACATCCAATAAGACTGGTGTCCTTATTGGAAGAGGAGAAGATACAGAGACAGCCATACAAAGGGAGGAGAGCACCGCATGAAGACACAGAGATGTACAGAGGGAAGACGGCCACGTGAGGATGGAGGCAGAGGTTGGAGTGATCATCCACAAGCCAAGGAATGCCAAGGATTGTCGCAGCCACCAGAAGCTAGTAGAGGGGCATGGAACAGATTCTACCTCTGGAGCCCCCGAGAAAGAGCCAACTCTGCCAACACCTTAATTTTGGACTTCTAGCTGCCAGAACTGTGCAAAAATAAATTTCTGTTGTTTTAAGCCACTCCATTTGTGGTACTGTGTAGTGGCAGCCCCGGGAAGCTAACACACCAACCAAGCCACCATGTTGAAAGTGTCCTAACAGACAGACAAAGTGTCACAGCATGGACAGAGGAGCAATTAATTCCTCCCTGGTGCTAGCATCTGGTGCCATCTCTTCATGTCAGCCACTGCCTTCCAATCCCATGATCAATCAGTTCTGACTTGTCAGCAAGTTTCCCCGGAAATGAGCCGTACGGTACTGACCACTATTTTCTAAAGTTGATACATCAAACAATTGCTGAGCACCTACTACATTTCAGGGTCAGGCACTGAGGATACAGAGGGGAGCCACACAGATACTATTCTTGACTGTATGGAGTTTACAGTCTAGACAGAGGACACTTTGAACAAGAACTTCCAACTGGGAAACACATTGCTGGAGGGGACCTAGCATACACGGTGCTCTGAGGAAACGTAGGATAAACCATGACCCAGTAAATCTGTCAGCAGCTTCACAGTGACAAACTCACACATGTTCTAAAAAGCCACAGGCATCATATCTCTCCTCAGCTCAGGATCTTTCTATGACTCCCAGGGTTTATAGTACCAGGCCACAACCTCTTGGATGTTTTCAGAATTCTCTCTCCCCTCTCCTTCTCTAAACATTTTTTAACCATCCTCTTCCTCAAGCACGTTATACTCACTCCAGTAAATGGGCAGGCAACACAGCCCTTGTGGAATCTTGAGTTAGAAGCCCAGCTCTGCTCTATGCCCTTTCATATCGTTGAATACAGGGGTACTTAAAAAAGTTCGTGGAAAAGCAGAATTGAAAGATAATATGAATCTTTCCGTGAACTTTTTGAAGTACGCTTGTCTATCAGAGGACTGCTCTGGGGCTCCATTCTCAGGATACAAAGATTAGTAAGACATGTTTCTCCTTGCTCTTAAGCAGCTAAGAAATTTTTAGAGATCCTTGGCCTCACTTTGCTCATCTGTAAAATGGAGGCAATAATATCAGTCTCACTTTACAGTTGGGGGGGATTATGAGTATTCCAAGTGTCTCGCTCTCAGCAGGTTTGCAGGAAACACCAGGTCCGCGTGCACTTGTTTTCCTGTCTTTGCTCAGACCTTCCTCCTGCCTATGTCCTTTCCTTTCATCTCTACTTTCCCATGGCCAACACATTAAGACTCAGAGGAAGTTTTGATCCTTCTGTAATCTTTTCTTCACTAGACTAACCCCACCTTAGAATTCCAACCACTCCAGCTTCATGAATGTTAATATTCTCNGGGAAACACATTGCTGGAGGGGACCTAGCATACACGGTGCTCTGAGGAAACGTAGGATAAATCATGACCCAGTAAATCTGTCAGCAGCTTCACAGTGACAAACTCACACATGTTCTAAAAAGCCACAGGCATCAGATCTCTCCTCAGCTCAGGATCTTTCTATGACTCCCAGGGTTTATAGTACCAGGCCACAACCTCTTGGATGTTTTCAGAATTCTCTCTCCCCTCTCCTTCTCTAAACATTTTTTAACCATCCTCTTCCTCAAGCACGTTATACTCACTCCAGTAAATGGGCAGGCAACACAGGCCTTGTGGAATCTTGAGTTAGAAGCCCAGCTCTGCTCTATGCCCTTTCATATCGTTGAATACAGGGGTACTTAAAAAAGTTCGTGGAAAAGCAGAATTGAAAGATAATATGAATCTTTCCGTGAACTTTTTGAAGTACGCTTGTCTATCAGAGGACTGCTCTGGGGCTCCATTCTCAGGATACAAAGATTAGTAAGACATGTTTCTCCTTGCTCTTAAGCAGCTAAGAAATTTTTAGAGATCCTTGGCCTCACTTTGCTCATCTGTAAAATGGAGGCAATAATATCAGTCTCACTTTACAGTTGGGGGGGATTATGAGTATTCCAAGTGTCTCGCTCTCAGCAGGTTTGCAGGAAACACCAGGTCCGCGTGCACTTGTTTTCCTGTCTTTGCTCAGACCTTCCTCCTGCCTATGTCCTTTCCTTTCATCTCTACTTTCCCATGGCCAACACATTAAGACTCAGAGGAAGTTTTGATCCTTCTGTAATCTTTTCTTCACTAGACTAACACCTCCTTAGAATTCCAACCACTCCAGCTTCATGAATGTTAATATTCTCCTCAACTGTATGGTCCAACAGGGCATCTTTTCCTTCATGTGTGATTTACCCCATCCTAGTTCTCTGCTTCTCATGGCTCGTTGTATCATGCTTTATATTCAGTTCTTGTTCAAGGAGTATCTGTAGATGAGTTTGCTGAATTCTTCATTACTGAAAACCCCAGAAAAAGGGAGAAAGAACCATCATACAACCCCCCCTCCCCAAATATTGGGCCCCTCAGAAGCCACTCTTCCCTAAAAGTTGAGACGAGAGGACCGTCCTCAATAGAAGCCCAGTGATACCCAGACCTGAATGGCCTTGTCATTTCTGCCTTCCTGGCTCCCAAAGCAGCCCAGCTGTTCACACTGTTGCTGGGGCCCCTTGCACCTCGGGGGCAAGGAAGTTGCTGCCAAATTGCAGCCCTAATTGGGAGGCAGGCAGGGGATGGCTGGGGACACAATAGCCCATCAGTGGCCACGCGTCTGCTTCCCCTCCTTTACTTGCATGGTTCCCTCCTCTAACCTTCAGGCATAGGGCTGTTGGGTCTCACAAGCCCTCTCTCCTCTTCAGTTCACAGTCCATAGGGTCATTAAATCTGTTGGCAGCAGAGAAGGAGAGCAGCTTAAAAAACTTTATGCGTCACCAAAGCCAAGAAAGACGACTCAAAGGAAAAATGCTCTCCGGGTCTGTCAGAGCAATGCTTGAGGGAGCCTGGACCATTGTCATTGATAAAGCAGACTCTGCCATTCATTCCTTCTTTGAATGAGTTTTTCCAAAGCACTGCACCGAGGGCCTTCAGACCTAGTCAAGGACATGGGGGTTTCAGCAGGGACTGTATATAGTTCAGACAGCAGACCTCTGAGGCACAGAGAAGGAAGTCATAGACTTTGGCTTGGGTTTTTGTTAGGGAAGGATGCCCGAAGGGCTGAGATTCAGGAAAAAGCAGGAGCTAAGAAGTCAAAGGCCATTCCAGATAGCTGCAGCTAGGATCATAAAATTCATGACAGCCCACTATGTAACAAGCAGTGTGCTCATTCATTTTTATACATGATTTTATTTCATCCTCAAAATAGCCCTATGGTATAGGTATTATTGTTACTAACATCTCCATTTTGTGAATGAAGAAACCAAAGCCCAAGGGGCTGAGTAATCTGAACAAGGTCAGAAAGCCAGTAAGTAGCAGAATCAGGATTCTAACCCAGCTCTGAGTAACCCAAAGCCTGCCCCTGCTAACCATGTGCTACATGGCCCTTGGGGGACACCACAGATGTGCCAACCCTGCTGCTCCTCTACACATGGTTTCCTGAGTTAACTGGCTACCCTCAAATTTTTGGCATCTGAATAACTCCTTTCCAGGCCACAGGTAGCTGCCACTCATTGTCAACAAGGAAGGACATCTTGGGAATTAAATATAATATAAGAGGAAGTGGAGAGTGCAAAGAGCTGGGCTGCTTTGGAGCCAGGAGGGCAGAAGTGACAAAGCCGTCCAGGTCTCGGGGGCACAGGACTCCCATTGAGGATGGCCCTCTTATCTCAGAATATTTAGGGAGGGCTGGCTGCTGGGTGGGCCCAAATCTGAAGAGGTTTGACTGACTTTTCCCCCCTCTCTTCTAAGCCTTGCAAGCAATCAGCAAATCACCAATCTATAGATACTGCCCAATGGAGGTTGCATGGCAGAGAGTTAGAAGGAAAACAGTCTAGCATTTAAATATGCAGACTCTGTGCCACCATGCAAGGCCCATTCATATGAGGTTTCTCATTAAAGCCGCATAACAGCGTTGCACAGAAGGTATTATTATTATCATTCCCACTGAAGAAAAATTAAGGCTTGGAGAGACCATTTTTTTAAATTAATGAGTTTACATATGTGTGTTTATTTACACTTACTCCAACTTGCACAAGAAAAATTAGAAGGAGTCCAATGCAGACAGAAGGCAGAAATGCATGACCCTGGTCAGATCATTTAACCTCCCTGTGCTTGTGTTTTCCCAACCATCCACATCACAGGAATACTAATAGTAGTTGCTCCTTCTCACTGACAGGGAATTTCAGGGGAATGAGTGGAGAGTGGGATGTAAACACACCTGTAAACAATTAACTGAGGCATAAACATGAGGGTTTAATTTTCATTCCTACCTGGCTTATGATACTAAGTAGTATGGACCCAATGCAACCTCATCTTAAGTAGAGCATGCTCAGGGCTGATTGCAGAATTTATTCAACTGCATTTGATAAACATATTTTGAATTTACTTGCTGTGTGATAGAAGACAGTCAGACAGACACTGAAAAAACTTAGGGCTACAGTGTGTTAGGTTCTAGAAATGAGATACAGGACAATGTATGCTGGGGTCCAAGTAGTGGCTGGTAGAGTAGACCTAGGACAGATGGGAAAAGAGCTGCCTGCTGATGAGGGGATGCTGGACTGAGTCTTGACGAGTAACTAGGATCTGGCCAAGTGGACATAGAGAAGTGGACATATTCCAAGCAAAGGGACCAGTATGACAAAGGCACAGAGGCCTGAGCAGGAGGACGTGCAGAGGGAAGCGTGGCAGTCCAGTATGGAGGAGTGAGCCTCACAGATCCACATGGCCCAGCAAGTCTGGCCCCCATTACCTTCACCAGGAAGGAACAGGATTTATTCATCAGTGGGACGTCACTGCAATTGCCCTGCTTGACTGTTCATGGGCAGAATCAAGAAGACAGCCTCGCACCTCACCAACCCAAACAACGCCCAGAATTTCTTTTGCCATTTCTCACCCTGATTTGCGAGCAATTTCCTGAAGGCAAACCAATCTACCGGGCACATAATATGAGTTCCCACTATTTTAGTGAGCAGAAATCTATTAGTTCCATATTCTTCTCTGGGGAAGGAAAATCAGCTGCAATGAGTACTTGTTTCCCATATTTACACAGTTATTTTCTTCTTGGTTGAAACACTTCTGGACAAGGACTAATCTGTTAGGAAAGTAGAGAAAAGAGGGAAAAGTGGTGATGCCTGCTACCATAGCTATGGAGGAAAGGCTGGAGGTAGGAGGGAAATGTTTTCTGCTTTGTGAGAACAATTAGGGACCTTGATTTTTTGGAATTTGAGAGGAGAACTTAAAGTTACAAGGGAACTTAGAGGTGATCTTATCCAACATGCTACCCAAGGCGAGACTCCCTTATGAAACAGCCTGGCAGATTAACAGGCACCAAGTCCTTGCTTGAATAACGTTTGTTTATTAATTTGATAACTTGATAGATCTTATTTCTGGTGGAAACACACACATTGCACATGAAGGAAGAGAGAGAAACAGACAGGGAAAATGTGGATTTTGGGAAACAGTCAAATTTGGCCTCTCTACTTATATAGATTGAGTTACTATGACCTTAGGCAAGACATTCAAACCCTCTGAGTTCTTCCTCTGTAGAGTGAGTTATAAAACCTCCCTTGTTGGTGGTGTTGTGAGAGTGAAGTGGAATTGTGTACATAAAGTGCCAGCAGAGTTGCCTGGCATGCAACTGGCACTCAATAAATGGTAATTATTATTATCTCATTAGCCCAAACTCCCACCCAAGGCAGAAATCCTTCTTTAAACAATGACAAACTGGAGAGCTGTGAGGTCTCTGCTTGAGTAAATATTTGCTGATTGATTTGGTAATCAGTTGATTTTAAATATAAATACCTGGGAGACACACACATGTGCACACACACACACACACACATTCCTTCCAGGATTATTTCCTCAAGTCCTCCCTGTGAGGGAAATGCTTTATCAATGAGCCCACAGCCTGGGAATGGTTAAACTCCCAGCATGGAGCCAGACTCTAGTCACAATCACCCTTCTGCAGTCCATGGTCTGCTTTCTTAGCCAATTTTTATAAACCACACAGACTCCTCTGAAGAACTTCCCAGAAAGCGGCATATACATGGAAAAACTTGCGCACAACTTCAGGAGTGCCACAGGCCTGGTGAAGGGCTTCGTGTGTTCCAGGCTAAGCTCTGCTGCGCGGGCACCTCACAGGGCTCTCGAACTGCAGACATGCTCCTCTCATTCCCATGCATCCCTCACCCTCTCCTTCCAGAGCTCCTCCTGTAACTTCGGAAGAGGGACACGGTGCTGGACTCGAGCTCTGCAATCAGCAGACCACGGTGCAAATTCCAGTTTCCCTTTCTAGTGGGTCTTTAAGCCTCAGTTTCCTCATCTACAAAATGAGGATAATAACAGTGCCTCCCTCCTAGAGCTGTGTAAGCGATGAAGGGGACAGCGTATGCTGATGCTTAGCACAGTGCCTGGCACAGAGTAAACACCCAATTGAAGTTTGCTATTTTTCCTCTTATAATATCTGTCCTCCTTCCATAGACACTACAGTTTGCCATTGTTCCACCAAAAGGGATGCTCCAGAATGTACACTCAGCTCCAGAGGACGCAAACGGCCCTGAGTGTCATGCCCTAGGTGTCAGGCAGGGGGCGCTCTGCCCAAGTCAGACTTAGGACAGTGGCTAACATGCAAACCCAGCCCTCTGACTGGCAGTTACAAAGTCTTTGATTACTGAAAATAAGAAACTATTTGAATCACTAATTTAAAAATCAGTGTTTCAGTAGACTGAAGAAGTTAATTAACAAAGGGTCTTGGGGAAAGGAAATAATAAAAGAGACCCATGGAGGTGAAACACTTGAGAATCTTCTCTTTGTTTTCCCTCCCTCTCTTTCTTTTCAAGAACAAACATGTATTGAGCAGTCACCTGTGTAGGCTTTGTGCTAGGCACTGGGGACATGAGACAAATCAGCCGTGGTTTCTGCCCTCTAGGAGCTCACAGTCTAGTGGGGGAGCAGGCTTATAAAAGAACACAGTGTGATGAGTCCCGCATAGCATAAATACAGGTGCTGAGGACGTCTGATGCCAGAGCCTCAAATTACGTGGGACACACAGAAATAAGAAATACTTCCCGGAGAAGGTAACACTCAAATGGAGACCTTTTAACCAGTTTTATTAGACATTTTTGCTGGTTATAAAAGTAATACACATTTATTGCAGGAGATATGGAAAGCACATCGATGTTGAAAAAAGAAAACATTAACTGTTCTCTCACCACTAGAGGCAACCACTAATACATTCCGGAGCATTTCTCTGTTTTGATTTATGTTCTTAACATAAATGAATCATTACGTCTACACAATTTGATAGGCTCCTCTTTTTACTTAACATTGAAACATAAGCATTTTTGCATCAAGCTCAGTCTGGAAGAGTGACCCCTGGATCTTTGATTTGAGGGGTTGACCCCAGGAGCCAGGGCTGGCCTGGAGGAGAGATGACAAGCTGGGTTTCGGTAAGCAGGCAGAGTCACAGTGCCTGTGGAGCATCCACCCAGGCCGGAACGCTGCAGACGGCTGGAGAGCTGGGTGTGGCTTTCAGGAGACAGCTCAGGCCCAGAGGGTCCTCGGCACACAGGTGGTGGTTGACGCCATGGGGATGGATGAGATCCCTCAGGGAGGGTGTGCAGGGTGAGAAGAGAGATGACTAGGGTAAGGTCCCTGCCCTCTAGAAGCTCACAGTCTAGTTGTGTTCATGTGCAAGTCATCTACCCCCAGCTAGATTGTAAGCTCCTTGAGGGCAGTTACCATTTCACACACAGCAGTCCCTCGCCAACCATGGGGGTTAGGTTTCTGAAAACCCCTGGGGCAGGAGAAGTCAGGCTTGAGGAATTTAGGACCTTATTGGGGAAAAAATAGGGTTAGGGGAATGAAGTCACCAGTGAACTTATGAAACCATTATACTTTTACACTGATATAAACAAAAATGACAATGACAGCACATTCAAAACATCAAATACCAGTGGCACATAAATTATCAACATACTCAAATTAATATGCTTTACAATTTATTTTCATTTATCATTCATGCCTTTAGTAGAGCTCTCCCCTTTACAGCTGTAACAATATGCTTGTAAATTCATTTTTGTATTCCTGGAGAAAATATACTTGCTAAGAGTCATTTTCTTCCATGTGTTTTCCCATCCAAATGTTCAATGCCTTCTGGTTTTCATGGCTGAGCTACTGACTCCTGTCTCTTGGTCCCACCCACAACTGCAAGTGCCCACCCACATCTTAATAGGCAGGAGTGCGCTTCTGAAGTCTGAAGACCCCCCCCCCCCCCACCATCCTCTCTCCCTCCTTCACTGCAAACTCTTTTCCTCTTCTCTGCATAACTTCACCTACTTTCCTCTTCCCGACCTCTGGGCAGATCTTATCAATTCCCCCTGGGAAAGAGCAAAGCATCCTAACCTTAGATTCTCCATGGCTTCTGAGAGAGTATGCAAACATAAAGTTGTCATATTAGAATTTGGTGTCTCTTCAGTAGACCCCAGTGCATCATTCACTCATTAACTCATAGTAGGTGCTCAAAGAATTCTTGTTGAACTGAGCAATTTCCCAGCCCAAAGTAAAAGATGTGCATTTTTTTTTTTTTGGTCTTTCTCTCCACTCACTACTCCAAATGAATGTTAAACTTTCACACAGCATAGATATTGAAATATTTGTAGGCACATTTAATTTTCCCTTCTGGCAGGTCATGATGACAAGAAGCAACTAATAGATGCAATCTATCTGCATTTGAGAAGGCAATTTTGAGTTCCAGATGACATGCTGCCAATAGACTCAAAAGATATGGTCCTTTAGTGAAGGAATTCTCCATCCTTTCCAGCTCACAGACCACGTGGATAAAGCAAAAGACCT
The DNA here is from genome assembly GCF_000696425.1 of Galeopterus variegatus. Lineage (NCBI taxonomy): Eukaryota > Metazoa > Chordata > Mammalia > Dermoptera > Cynocephalidae > Galeopterus > Galeopterus variegatus. The sequence goes on along the minus strand of NW_007728968.1, from coordinate 147,010 downwards.
ACTAACCAACGATTCCCCCATGCACACTGGTGACACAAAAGGTTATCACCCTGACTAAATGGGAGAACTAGCACCATTTTTGATGAGATACCAACAAAACCATATCTTTTAAGTGACATAATCATCAGTTACATTTATACAGCACTTTACAGTTTACAAAATGCTTTCACATACATTTTTATCTCACATTTTTTTCATAGCAACTCTGTGGGGTGGTCAAAGAAGGCACTGATGTCTCCATTTTACAGATGAAGAAACTGAGGCTTACCCGAAAGGAGGGGTCAAAAGCAGGCAACTCACTCGTTAAATTTGAGCCCCGCACCAGTGTTCTGTTTCCAGTAGGGTTACAAAAAACAAGTTGCGATGCTGTCCCATTGTCATGTAATTGCCAGTGCCCATGAGGCAGCCCCATGCTCCCCCAACTCCTCCATGCCCAGCTGTCTTCCCCATCCACTAGCCACTCCACAACTGCAGAACCCAAGTGGCCCAGGAAGACACTGGAGTCCATGCACACATGTCCAGCACCACGTGCAGAAATAACAGTCAGCACTTCATGGGCATGTCCCTCTGATCCCCGCAACCTCCCTGTGAGGGAGGCTCTGCTGTCCTAGCAGGTGAGGAGGCTGTGAGAGGCTAAGACCCTTGTTCAGGTCACAGGACTTCAAGTGGAAGAAACTGGTTGGAAGTGAGGCTGCCCCATTTCATGATCTTCTTTTCCATTGTATCCCACAGGCCCATGATTAATAAGTGGCAGGAAAATTTAAACCCAGGTTATCCAATTCTAGATTCTTGGGTAATCTTTCTAGCATACTCCTCGGCTTCTTCCACAGAAGCAAAGCAAAGATATTATGGTAATAAGTCCCTGGGGACCCCTCATAGCCCTCACTTTATTTAATCCTCTACAAAATACTCACAATGATTCTCATTTTAGAGATGCAGAAACTGAGGCGCAGGGAGCACATTCGTTTGACCAAGGTCACATGCCTAGAGGATGGCAGAGCCAGGATTTGAACCCAGGTTCAGTTCCTGAGCAGTGGGGCAGTCCCAAGGAAGCACCTCACCAGCTCAAGCCGCATGTGCTCCACTCCACATCCCAGCACAGAACCAAGAGGCTCAGAGGACCTTGACCCTCAGCAGAAGCTGCGATCCTGAGAGCAAAGCCTCCTGCAAGGGGTCCTCAGGTGGACTGAATGTGGACCACCCAGCATTATGATTAGGCAAAAAAAAGCCCAAAATCCTTGTGTAAAAAAAATCTAAATTTAGGGCCGGCCCGGTGGCGCACTGGAGAGTGCGCTGCCTGAGAGTGCGGCGGTGCTCCTGCCGAGGGTTCAGATCCCATGTGGAGACCGGTTCCTGCTCACTGGTTGAGCGCGGTGCGGGCGCAACACCCAGGGTTGCGATCCTGTTACTGGTCAGTAAAAAAAAGACAAAAAGGAAAAAAAAAATCTAAATTTAAAATAAATTCAGTGAGATATTTTGGTTTCAACTACAGAGAACCAAAGACTTCCAACTAAGGAAGTGGGGGTTGTGTCCACTTGTTCATTTCACAGGATCTTTAACTAGCTGTCAAAGGAGACAGACCAATGAGCTCCAACCAGGAGAACACAGGGTCAAGTTTTACACAGGGTTCCAACAAGAATTAAAAGTAAAGTTACACAGACAGAAAGCAGACTAATGGTTGCCAGGGACTGGGGGGTGGGTAGGCTGGGGGAATGGGGAGTTGCTGCCTAATCGCTGCAGAGTTTCCTTCTTGGGCTGGGGAAAATGTCTTGGAACTAGATAGTCCTGAATGTACTAAATGCCACTGAATTGTGCACTTCAGAATGGCCAATGGTTAATTTTATGTTCTGTGAATTTTACTTCAATTTTAAACAAGAAAAAAAAAAAGGGAAGTTACATGTACTGAGTACAGAGTACGGCAGATGGATGATGCCTCACTAAGAGCTTGTTAGATGAAGCTAGTTCTCTTGTTACCAAACCTGTGCATACGGAAACCCTTAGCACAGCGAGGGCTCAGCACAGGAGCCAGGTGTGCACACCTTTGCTCATGCATGTCGGCGTGCGTGCCTGTATGGGTTTAATCAATCGGCAGAGGGGAGGAACTTCAGAATTACATTTGTACAGCTTGACTCTTTGGTTTAGTAAATTGCTAAACCTTCCAAATTCACCAGAGTAATAATAAGAAAAACAATGACAGCAATAACATGACTGTTATGCCTTTTTGAAATAATGGCAGGTACTATTTGAGAGACTGCTATGAGCCAGACACCCCAAGAAGTGCCCTGCAGGCATCATCACATTTAATGCTCACAACAACCCAGGAGAAAGGACCTCTTTCCATTTCTCAGGTGAGGAAGCTGAGGACCACAAGGTTAAGTACTTGTCCGAGGTCACACATTAGTAATAACAGAGCCAGGATTTTAATTATGCCCATCTAACTGATGCCTGTGATTTGACTGGGGAGGGAGAGCATAGTTAATGTTTTGACTTGTGGAAAAAGTTATATTTTTCAGAAGATAAAAAGCATTTTTAAAAGACAGATAATCACTTCAGCCAGAGATAACCAATACTAACATTCTAACATAGTCACTTCTGATTGTTTCTATGTCTTTTATACACTTGCAGTTGAAATAGACCTTCCGATGCAATTGTGGACACTGTTTTCACTGTTTTCCCCCTTATTGTACCAACATTTCCCCACATCTCTGTGGTTCCCCACATATATCATTTTGCATAGCTACATAATATTCTGTCCCAGAGATGCCATAACTAACTCTTATCTTAATGTTGAGCAGGTGAGTGTTCTCCAGTCATTTGTGTGTATAAATAATGCCATGGTGAACATGTCTGTCCACCTACTTTCTCTGAGTTTATGGTTACTTCTTCTTAAGGATTTTTACATTGTAGATGTGTACTGGACTTTATATCCTTACCTGGAACCATGGCTGGGCAAGAGCATTCTCTATGGAGGATTCCACTAATACACACACCTGGCCCCACCCCAGAGCTAGGACCAGGATCTTCAGGGTGGGGTGGGGGCTCACTTTGGTGGCTCTGACCTTAACCACTGTGCCAACACTGATCCTCGGCCCTTCCTGGCCTGACTGCACAGGCAATAGACATATAATCTTGACCGAAGAGAAAGCTCCTCTCCTCTCTACACTAACTCCTGGCCAACAGTCTGAGGCCTGCTGACAATGCTCTAGCTTCTGGCAAGAAACTCCCTCCATCTCCCTGATTTCTGCCACACCTATGGGCTACCTGCACTATTACTAACCTAATATTTTTTCTTTAAATTCATCTAGCTCTTTGTTTCTTGAATCAATTTATTAAAAAAGGAAAATGTACCTCATTATGGTAAGTTAAAAAAAAACAACAAAACACCACCACCTCTTCATGGATAGAAAAAAAAGTGTAAAAAATGAATACGATGAAAACAAAACAAGGTGAATACTGTTGCCTCCTCATCCAGACTCAAGTCTTTGTTAAACAGGGAGATGAGCAAGCATCTCTAAGGTATTAAATACCTACCAGCACCCAAATCGGGCTCTCTCCTCGACTAAAGCACAAAGATGGAAAAAGAATCAAAACAAGACTTTCTCACCATGTGATTCAATGTTATTTAATACCTTGCTTAGGTAATACACACAACCATTCCCTACCAGTCCCTGGTGGAAAACACAGATCTAGTCCAATCTTCTCCATTTACACATAAATAAAAGAGCCTAAGAGTTATGTGATAAGCCTTTGTCACATCCAAGTCTGAGAGCAAAGCAGAACCAAGAATCTAGGCCTCCTGGCTCCTAAGTCTTATTTGATAGCTCTTTGAAAACTTCATTTTCAAAAAATGTTGGGCAGTGGAGTATATAAGTATATGGAGAAAAATATACTTCTGCTTTGATCTTTCCTTATAAGATCCCAAGGCATATTATGATAGAAGAGATTAAAGAAACAAACATTTCTGTAAAAACAAAACCAAACAATATTTAAGCAAAAAGTACTTATTGACCATCAACTTCTGCACCAGTGCCTATGCTGCATGCTGGGCCTGTAACAGAGAACAAGGGACAGCTTCCTGCCCCAACCTCCACCCTGACAGTGTGTGTGTGCTGGGGGTGGAGGGGGCAGTTTGGACTAGAAGCGGTGTCTGTGGATTAATCATTCCTTCAATTCATTGCTCCACAAACATGGATGAGCACCTATGATGTGTCAGATGGCCATAAATGATTTTCTATTGGAGCACTGATGGTCTTTTCTAGGCAGTTACTCTGATAACTATACTTGCTGCTAAGATTCAAACATAAGAAGAGCAGGATTTGAAATATCACTCAGATCAGTTATAGAAAACTTTTGTAAAACAGATGCTGAACTTTTTCATAAAGGATGCAATCTTAAAAGCATTAAACAGTTTAGAAACTGTTACTAATAATAGCTAACAAGCAAACCAATCCTATAATTAACAATTAGCTAATATCTATCAGATACTTATGATATACTTGGCACCATGCTAAACACTTTTACAGACACTGACTCAATCCTCACAATAATCCTGTAAAGGATTATTATCATCAGCAGTATATAGGTTTGGAAACCAAGGCATATAGAGGTTAAGCAATTTTCCCAAGACAACACAGCTAATAAGTAGTGAGACCTAGATACAAATCCAGAGAACTGACTGAAAGTTAAAACCTTTCAAAATTTAAAAGGCATTATCACTAGAGGAAAATAAATGTTAAAATTTTTTTTTTGGGGGCCGAGCCTGTGGCGCACTCAGGAGAGTGCGGCGCTGGGAGCGCAGCGGCGCTCCTGCCGCGGGTTCGGATCCTATATAGGGATGGCCGGTGCGCTCACTGGCTGAGCGCGGTGTGGCTGGTCTCAAAAAAGGACAAAAAAAAAAAAAAATTTTTTTTTTTCACTTATACTCACAAAGAAGAGGGGAAATTTTTAAATTCCTCCAAAGTTTAAGCACTAGTTTAACCATTAATCAGTAGTAACTTTTTTAGTAGTAATGAATGGGTGATGATAATGTTTCCCAAAATTCGTTGTGCATCAGAATCACCTGGAGGGCTTGCTGGGCCCCACCCGCAAGAGGTTCTCACTCAGTAGGTCTGGGGTGAGCCTGAGGATGTGCATTTCCAACAAGCTCCCAGGTGAGACCGATGCTGCTGGTCTGGAGACCACACTTTGAGAAACACCATGCTGTAGGCTCATAGATCTAGAATACATAGACTTGGGTCAGACTCTTGAACTCTCCACTTTCTTTATGTGTAACCTTGGGCAAGTCACAGAGCCTGAGCTCCTCATCTACAAAGGAGCATCTCTCTCTCAGATAAAATCATTGTGAGGGTTACATTAAATGAGATTATGTATATAATCTCTCAAATACGTGGCTCATAGTAGGTATTCAATAAATTGGCTCTATTAACATTATTGATAAATAAATTATTGATCCACAAGGGAGAGCACACACTAACTTTTCCACTACATGCCTTCTTGGACATAGAAAGGAATGAAATTGCACTTTGGGCGGTAGTGTTATTTCATCCCAAATAATTATGTTTGTCTTTTCTATGCATAAAGATGTTAGAAAATAGTGGGTGATAAAAAAGAAAGGCATATGTGGTGGGAAGTCCACAAAAGCCAAATGCCAGCAGGTTAAGAAGGGCCACTGTTCCCCAGCATGCATCATATGGTGCAGAAGGACTTGTAGGCAAAGCTAGAGGTGCTTGATGAGATCTGGGCACATTTAAAGCTCATAGCAGAATTAATAATTATAAAATAGCAATATATTTGTGTGGGCTTTTTAAAGCACTTTACTATTGAATGAAATAAATGGTGAGAATTAAGTAGTCCTTTTGGTCTTCCTTTGCCTGATTTATAAAGTGTTGTCTGTGGTGGATATTGTATGCATGTGTGTGTGTGGTGGTGTTCGTTTTAAAATAAGCCGCAGAGACAAATTTTGTTGTGAGCTTCTCCTCCAGAAAACAGACTATATTAAGGGCTGGAAGTTGGCTTTGGGGCTAAATATAGCTGTTTGGTAGAGTGGTGGGAGTACTCAGGCACATTTTAGAGCTGTTTGAGAGTATCTGATGCATTTAAAGGTAGATTCTGGTGGGATTGAGCAGGATTTAAATCATCTGACGAGGGAGATATTTCTGAGGCTATTTGTAAGAGAGGGAGGAATATTTGCGCAACGCAGTGAGGAGGGATCAAGATGGAATGGAGCATGGCAGAGATGCAGCTTGACTAGAGAAGTGCAGGTGCTGGGCTCTGGCTGATGGGCTGTCACTCCTGCAGCCACAGGTCCCCATGAAGGAGGGCAGAAGAATGGCTCCCCACAGCCACCCCCTCTCATTCAGGTCTCAGGTGAAATGCTGCTTTCTTGACCACGCCACCTGCAGCAGACATTACAGATCCCTTCAACCCACGTGCAGCCTCCACCAACAGCGTCCACACCGTAAAGCCTTCCTACCACTCATCAGGCACTGCATTTCTCTGCTTGGGGACCCTCTGGCAGTGGAAAGCCATGCCTGGGGCAGTGCGGAAGAACCTGGGAGTTAACATCCCTGGAAGTAATCCATGACCAGTGAGGAGCATGAGTGGGTGGAGAAATACCCCAGCTTGCTTGGACCCTGAAGGAGCAATTGTCCACAAGCTTCAGCATCTCTCAGAGGGTCCCAGCAGTGCTGAGCTCTAGTTGCCCACAATGTGAACTAGTCATGAATTTACCCTCTATTAGCTTTCCTTCCTTTCTTGTCTCTCTTCTTACTCCCTCATCAGGCTTCCTGGAATCATCTCCCAAATAAATTACTTACACTCCAATCCTTTTCTCTGGACTTGCTTTGGGGAGAACCCCAACTAAGACAATAGCTAAGCCCCCACCACTTCTCCAGTCCTTCTCTGCCATATTATCCTGCTTAATTTCCTTTCTGATCACTCTCTGAACTTATTTGTTTACTGTTTTATTTCCCCACAGGGCAGGGACTAGTTCTGCTCCATCTCCACCACATAGAACTGTGCCTGGGCAGGGCTCAACAAATATTAATTGACTCAATGACTGTTTGCCACTTTGAAATGGCTTCCTCCGAGAACCTCTTATGTAAATAGAAATATTACTATTACCTCTTGACATCAACTCTCTTCCTTTCCCAAAATATAGTCCTGGCCTAACATACATCTGTGAACAGGAAGAGAGGTTTACTGAAAAAGGTTTTGGAATTCAGAGAGCTGTGTGACTTTGGGCAAATTATTTGCCTTTTCTGAGCCTCCTTGAGGCCATCTCAGAGCTAGGAATAGTATTTGCTGCCTAATGGGGTTACAGATGTGATGTGCCTGGTACAGGGGAGGCATTTAATAACTGTGAGTTCCATTTACTCCTTGTTTCTTTCTCTTACCTTCTCTCTAAACCACTATAGTAAGTCCTACGCTTTACAGGGAGGAGGGATTTTTTCAGTACCTCTCTCCACGTTGGCCCACCTCTGTCCTCTAGCCTCCTGTTAATCATCCCTATGTCCCTATAATACACACACACACACACACACACACGGATAAGGTCACTGCATCACTGGACCAGCATGCATATTCTGTACTGTCTTCTACTTCCTGCTTCCATGCAGTAAGCACTTCTAGGTGGATCCTGGCCCTTCCAACCAGGCCACTTGGCCATTTCACAGATAGGGAAGGTGAGGCTCAGAGAGAGAGGGTAGGTCCAGAGCCTCAGTGGCAACAGGACACACAGACTGCAGACTCCTGAGCCCTTGATCTTTTCCAGGCCACAGCCCCTTCGTGAGGCTCCCAGGGAAATCCAGAGATTGCTGTGGCTGTGGCTGAGTACCGCCCTGAGGTCCTGCTGAGGTTTGCAGCGGTGCATACGTACTCCTGTGCCATTCGGCCCTCCTCTTGCTTTTTTTTTTTTTTATGATAATTCATGTTTCATGATAATGCCCCAGGCACCATCCTAGGCAAACTCTTCCAAGTAGGTATTATCAGCCCATTTTTACAGCTGAGGAAACAGACTCAAAGAGGTGATGAGATTTACTCTCCATCAGGAGCGAGTGAGTAGTAGAAGCAAAAACCAAATCTGGGTTTGTCAACTCCAGAGCCTAAGCTGTCCTTAGACTTCCCCATGCTTCTTGGGCCTGACTCTTATAGCCTTCTTCTCTCTTATCCTTTGTTATTATTACTGTCTTCCTGGTGCTCGTCTATAGCAGCCCTTCTCCCTACCAGTTTTTCTTTTCACCAAAGGCTAGAAATAAGAGCATCCACAAGGTTGCAAGTCCCTTGAGGTGGTTTTTCTTTTCTCTCCATCTCATCTCCAGGCGTAGCTGTAAGCTCAGGAAGGATCTGTTCGATGGGTGTGATCAAAGCCTCACCGGAGCTGATGAGATGTTTCAGTTCCCTTCCAACTCTGGAAGGTACTCCTCTGACAGTCCTACTTCAGCTCTGTCAATGTGTAAAGACAAGCATTGGGCAGCAATTCAAACCACTGAACAACATTATTAAACACAGCAACAAATGCTCATCCCCAAGAGGGAATTCCATGACGGCGGGAGCCAATGCCCCCCACGCCAGCTTTGCACAGTAGCCAAGCAGAGTGCTGATGCTCTGCTCAGCCATGACACAACAGAACTCCACTGGCTCAGGCTTCCTGCTAGGGTGAGGCCCTGGTGGCCAGGCTGGATTATGAGGAGGAAGAGGTGGCCTGGGTGCAGCTACCATGACAGCTCAGGAGACCTTCTGAACACCCAAGAGGACACAGCTTTCCCAGCTCTATCAGCAACTTAGCTGGTGGGTCAAGTCAAAAAGCATTCTCAAGAAGCATCCACTCTCACTGAAAGCCTGACACACAAGGATAACCAAGTGGGTGAGATGTCAGGCCCTGGGAACAACAAAGATGCCTGGCTCCCTCAAGATGGTCAAGCTGAGTGACAGAACTTCCGTTGTCTGTGACCCCAAGAAAGTCTTAGCAATGGCCCTGGTAAGAAGCTCTAGATCCACCAATTACCAGAGTGATTTCCCTGACCTTGGAACATCCAACTTCACTCAACACATAGTGAGGTGGCTGAGAGTGGACTCTGGAGCCTAATTATCTGGAAACAATTCCCAGTTTTACTACTTACTATCCAAGTGACCTTGGACAAGTCACCTAACCTGTCCATGCCTTGCTTTCCTCAAACATGAGGTAGGAAAAGTAACAGCCCTTACCTTCTACGCTTGTAAGAAAATTAAATGAATTATTTACAAAGCAATTAAAACAGTGCTGTGGCATAATAAGCACTTTTTTTATCAAGTAAATACTCATCACATTTCCCAGTAATCTTCCTAGTACTAACCTCTTGGGAAGCATACCTAATTATGTTTTCATGCATGCACCCATTCATTCATTTATTTGTTCTTCTTCTATGTACTCCCATAATATTCTGACTAATCACAGTACTTACAACTCTGGATCATTGTGGTCTACTCCAAGAGCATCTTCTCTGCACCACAGCCAGGCACTGTATGAGCACTAAGTATGCACATGACAACACTCAGTCCAGAAGGGAAAGCAGACCCAGGTCAGGGTCACTATGTTACAAAGGCAAGAGCAGAGTGCTAGAGGCGCCAGTGGTGGGCACCTTAGTGAAGTATTAGCTACAGTGTCTTAATAATGTTGTAATAACTAAGAGCCATCAAATTAGGCTATAGCAAATAAAGAAAATATTTATATGTGCACAAGGTCATGTTTACTCTCAAAGGGCTATAAGTGAAAAATGAAAATGAGAAACAGAAAAAGAAATGAGAGTAAAAACACATTCTGGGCCTCTTGCGTTCCAAATCTGCTACTTCACAAAGAATTCCCAAACTTCCTGGCAATTGTCCCCAGAGCCCAAGGCGTCTGTCCATGGGCTCACACTCCAGGCTGCTCACAATTCCTTTTGCTTCCTAAGTAACTGGCCACGGGCTCAGGCCACTCTGCTCTCAGCTCCTTGGAATCTGCAGCCTACACAGCAAACCAGATGGCTCTGCTTTCCCCACCTCACTGAGACTCCATCCTGATACAGTGATTCCAGCTCCTCCTACTGCTGGGTTAGCAGGCATCAGAGGGAAGGCACAAATGTTTCCATGAGACCTACACGGCCAGCCCCTCACAGCTGTCTTAGCTGGAGAGGACTGCTTTGCTCTAATTTGGAGATGATTCTAGCTCATGAAAATGGCTTATTAGGAATGTTGGTACAACACACCAACCAAATGTAATGCATAAATCTTGTCTGGGATCTTAGTTTGGGAGGGGGAAGGGGGAAGCCATGAAAACATTTTTTGAACAATTGGGGCAATCTGAATATGGATTAGAAGTCAGATGATAATTGTAAATTATTATTACTTTTCTTAGATATGAACATCATATTGTGACTATGTAGAAAAATGTCCTTGCTTTTAGTAGAGGTATGCTAAAGTGAGTATGAAAAAATAATTACGTCTGCAAAAAATGGAGAAAAATACATACGCGTGCACACACATAGATAAAGCATATATGGCAAATATTTTAAGAAAAAGAAAAATCAATTCCTTGTGACTCTGCATAGAGCTTATTCATACATCCTATATTGAGAACTGAAAAGAAAAAAGAGACAGGAATATAAGATACATATAATAGATGCTCATATTTCAAAATTCAACTTGACTTTGCCCTTGAAGGGGAAAAACTCGCTTGGCCCTGTCTGGCAACTCCACTCACACACATGCATACACACGAACACGCACATGGGAGGCACTTCCATCAAGCTCAAAGCCATAAGGGAAACCCTAGAATAACTAGTCTAGAACAATAAAGAGCTCGGAACTCCACATTGGAGGACTTGGGTTCAACCTCTGCTGCACAGTAGCTGGTGATCTTGAGAAGCCGCTGAACAAATCTGAGTCTCACCTTTTTTTTTTTTTCTCACTGTCACTAGGGACCATGACCATTCTGCCTCTCAATCCCACAGGGTTAGTCCAAAGACCAGGAGAAAGAACCGCTGTAAAGATGCCATCTGAACATTCCTTATTACTGCCTATGTTTACAAGTAAAAGATGCTAAAACTAGAACGCGTAGAGGAGTATCCACCCTCTGAGCGAAGGTTCCTCTGTGTCAATCTTCTGAAACTGGACCTCCAAGAATTTACTGTTCCAGGCTGCTCACTACTTTTGAGCCCTACATGTCATGGCCAAAGCAATAAAAACACAACTTGCGTTCCGATTTTTTTTTAAAACAGGCATTCCCAAAGCTATTTTATATAAATGTATCTGAAACATGCAGCAGAGACAGAGGAGCCGAGTAGAGAGATGGAACCCAACCAAGCAGCTCTGCCTGGATCGTGGGCAAAGAATGCCAAAACCTTGGCCAGGTGCCTCCTGAGCTCCTTGAGCCTAAAGCATGAGCAGAAAAACCTCATTCATGCAGAACCCATTAATTCTGAGCATTCGGACACAGACTCAGCTGACCTTGCCATTGCTCTATCTGTGAAAAGCAGTCTGGCTTAGAGGCAAGGGTCCCATGGTGCTTGGGCAAGTGTGCTAACTGGGGGCCAGGAGACCTGGTTTACTCTGACTCTCACCCCTCTGTAACCTAGGACAAGGCACCTTCCTTCCCCAGCCTTAATTTTTGTCTCTGTAAAATGACAGTGTTGGATTAGGGCTGTTCCTGTCTCATGTGATTCTAAGATTCTATGATTAGTCACTTTGGGAAGTCCTTCCAATCCTCAAAGAATGTTTGCTGAACAGAACTGGTATCTGTGAAATTAAAGCATGCTTAATCAACCAAAGATAACAAACTGTTTCAGAGCACTTTGGAAGCACTCATGTCTATGTCCCAAGGAAGTACAACGTATTTCGGTTTTCACTCAGGTTTATTCACAGGAATTTCCATGTGTTTGCAGGTGGTTTGGGTATCTAAGTACTCCACATGCCTAAAAGTAATAAAAAATACTATCATTCAGACAGCCATTGGGGCATCCACCACGTGCTGTTAAGAGCTGTATGTACATTAAGTCCTTCAAAGACTACAGCAATGGTATGATGTAGGTAGGTGTATCAGCTCCACTTTCACATGGGAAAACTGCAGCTCAGAGTACTTAAGTAGCTTGCCCAAGGTGACAGAGTGGTGCAGCTGGGAGCCAAGCCACTCACTGTCAAGCACCAGGAGCTAACCCATCGTCTTGTAAACCAGCTCCAGTTTGTGACTATGCCATTTGTCTTTCCTTACAGTGAACATTAACTTTAAAAAAACCCAAACTTTATTGAGGTATTTTTGATATCCAATAAACTGTACATGTTTATTAAAACTGTACACTTGAGTTTTCATATCAGTAGACTATGAAAACATCACTATTATCAAAAGAGGGAACATATCCATCACTCCCAAAAGTTGGCCTGTCTCCCTTTTTTCTCTCCCCCGTCTCCAGTCCACCACTGATCTGCTTTCTATCACAATAGATTCCTGTGCATTTTGGTGAACTTTATATAAATGGAATTGTATAATACATATTCTTTTGTGTCTGTCTGGTTTTTTCCACTCAGGATAATTATTTGAGATTGATCCATGTTATTGGATTTATCCTGAATTCATTCCTTTTTATTGCTGAGTAATATTCCATTGAATGAACATACCATATTTGTTTATCTGTGCACATGTTGATGGACATTTGCGTCACTTACAATCTTTAATTATTATAAATAAAGCTGCTGTGAGCATTCTTGTACAGGTCTTTGTATGTAAATATGCTTTCATTTCTCTTGGGTAAATACCTAAGAGTGGAATAGCTGGATCATAAGGTAGGTATATATTTAAATTTAAGAAACTACCAAACTGTTCCCAAAGTAGTAGTAACATTTTGCATTTCTGTTGTTCCACATACTTGCCACACTTGATATGATCAGTCTTTTTGATTTTAGACATTTGAGTGGTATCAATTTTCATTTCCTAGTGACTAATGATGATGAGCTTATTTAAAAAAAAAACAACTCTTTATCTATGACATCAGTATTTGATAAAATAACATTATTAGTTGCTGTTTATTAGCTGTTATCTTGCTATGTGACAGATACAGTGCTAACAGTTTTACATACATTCTATCATGCAACCTTTATAATAACCTAACAAGGATGGTATTAAGATCCAGGTTTACAGATGGGGAAACTGAGACCCAATGAGGTCAGGTAATTTGCCTCAAGTCACACTGTTAGTTAGTGGTAGACCCAGGGTTCCTTTACAGGACTCTGCTCTAAATCCTAAAGGGTGTGCCTGCTACTAACACTGTCTCGTTCAAGCCTTACACTGTATACCTCAGGTGCAGTCAGGACTTTGGTACTAATCAGACAATGGCAGAAAAAGACAGACAATGCAGACAAATGTGACATCAATGCTTTCTTACCACTCACACAGCAAACTCCCTGTTTGCTAGGAACATAGGACAGTTTAGCCGAGATGCACTGTGGCTGAGGTCCTGACCAATATAACAATACTGTATAACATTAAAGGCAAAACAGATACCTGGAAAGTAGTTAACAGAGAGCCTCAAATCTAAGGACTGGCATAAGAATGTTAACATTTAGTACAATTACATTGTGCTGATGAAATCACTTAAAAGAATTTTATTTTTACTCTTTAAAGGCAGGTGTATTTCAAGCTGTTGACTCTTATGTAAGTGCAGGATACATGTCTGGAGTTTTCTTCAGCCCAGAGACTAAGTTCTAGCACCCAGGGCAAGGACGTATAGTGCAAGGGAAGGCTGAGCAGCTCTGAGCAGGCCAGCTAGCCCCTCTGGACTTTGGTTTCTTTCTCTGGGCTGTCGAAGGCTCATGTGGGACTGCTCCCTCTTACCCCCTCTAGTGCCAAGACGCTGCTGTTTGAAGTTAAAGATTTGCAGGAAACACCAACCCTGAGGGTGGTGGTAAAGAAAACCATATAACAAGGAGAGCAATACCTAAGTGGAAGAAATTTCAACTGTGCATTTTGACTCTAAAATCTTAGCTTTGAGGGGCCGGCCCATGGCTCACTTGGGAGAGTGTGGTGCTGACAACACCAAATCAAAGGTTAAGATCCCCTTACCGGTCATCTTTTAAATAAATAAATAAATAAATAGAATTTTAGCTTTGAACTATAGTGTTTATCTCTGTGTCCACAGAATTGCACAACTTTGAAGAACACTATGCGTGTCTCCTGCAATTCTGGATAGTGCTCATGATTTTCCTGCTCATACCTACAATGTGATATCTTTTATGTATAGTTTCCTTGCTCTATTAGAATGAAGTCCAAGCTCCTTAGTGGCCGTCCTTGTTCCTGAGGTCACCTTATCCTACCCTACTTCTCCCATGGATGAGCTTTTCCAGAGCCTCCACACTTTTTCTTGTGTTCACTTCTGTGCCGGGGGAGGGGGGGATATACTTCCACATTTCCCACTCAGAGATCACCTAAACCCTCAGGGCCCAGTAAGAAGAAGGTCGCTCCCCCCTAAAGCCTTCCTTGTTGGCCCCCAGGCAGATCCAGTCACCCCTTGACTGTATTCTCCCTGACTGGGGTGTCCGCTTCCAGGGAGGCTCTTTTCTCACTGTTTAGGGGAGTACTTCACAAAGTTCATGGAAAGATTCATATTATCTTTCTATTCTACTTTTCCATGAACTTATATTTCAAACAGTGTATATATCAGCAATGAGCTTCGATGTATCCTCCCACAAGACTGGCACTACTCAGAGAAAAGAGAATATAAATATGGTAAATAATTATGCATAATAAATAATATAAATGCAATATAACAAAATAAAAATAAAACTTAAAACTCTATTCTAGCTATATTTCAAGGGCATGTGAGAAATGGCTACCATACTTGTATTGGAAGGCACAGCTACACATTTCCATTATTACAAAAACTTCTACTAAAAAGCTCTTGTCTAGAATATCTCTTTGGGGAAGTCTTCCCAAAGGTGGTAAATTTGTTTCTTTAAGGTGTAATGGATTTCACCAAATAAGCAAAAGGCACTGGGTCTGCAGTATGAGGAACATGGAGAACATTAGAATTACTGACCCTATTGGTAGCAAGATGCCACTTCTATTTGATAATCCAACCATGGGGTTTATAAGCTGGTGCTGAAGGCCAATTGTGTCACTTATGAACCCATCCAACCAACTCACCTTCATACTTCACCACCACCCAACACAAGGTCTTCTGCTTGAGTCCAACTGAAATAACTTGATTTCCCATTTTCGTATGTATTTATATATGCTGTTCTCTGCAAGTGGAATGCCCCTTCCTGTTACCTTGGCTATTTTTGATCACCCTTCAATACAGTTCAAGCTCCACCTCTTCTGTGAGATTATTCCTGACTGCATCTATGCAGGCGTGGCTCTTGTATGTCCCTTGTACATTTATGGTGACGTCCCTTGGCTAAGCATATGGCTTTTCCAGGTACCACCTCTGAAGGAGCCAACCTCATTGGATTGTTTATGTGCCAGGCCACATCTGTGATAGGCTTAGCTCATAAATGTTTGAAGCATAGGATGGAAAGAAGTCCATAAGGTCAGCTGAACCATTTCCCTATTTCCAGGACAAACTTACATCTAAAGTGGTCGAGGAGATAAAATTTAAAAAATCCTACCTGGCTTTCAAAAAACACATAGGAAAGAATCCAAAACCACTCCTGGCAAGCCATGGCAATGTTGAATTAAGAACTAAGGGCACCTCCCTCGTTCGTGCTGAGTCAGTGGCCTTTGTCTGCTCTGTGACTCACATCACTGCCTGTAACCACCTGAGCAGTTGGGAACCAGGAAGCTGAGCTGCTCATGCTCACAGGTATGAGGTCTGCTCCCTTCCTCCAGGTTCTGCATGGCACCCACTGGCAGTCAAGAAACTTGCATTTTGGACTTGACACTCTCATATGAACTTTGCGGTGGGTTCAAATTCCACTATATGACCAGTTACCAGCCATGGGTCATGTTGCTTAACATGTCCCAGCCTCCCGTCCTCATTTCCTCAGCTTTAAACAAAGATAACGCCTACCTTCTGGGGTGTTTGTGAGAAAGTAAAGAGATTAGGAGCTGCCATACAGTAGGGGTTTAAAACATGTTAGACACCATCCCTGTCTCCATGCCTTGGCCTAATGTCTCATGAACTGGCTTTGGGGATTGAGACAAGATTTTTCCCTTCTCTGGGTCCTCAGTTTCCCCAGCCACATAGGTGAGCCAATTCCTCCCAGATCCAAGGTATGGGAGTTTTGAGTGTGAGATTCTCTGTGTGATATTGTGTAAGTATGTCTGAGAGAGAGAAAATAAGAATGAGAGAGAAACCATTTTTTTTAAGTTCCCTTAATGGAATAAGGCAGATTTAAATATTTTGATTCCAACCCACTGTGTTCTCTTTGTTCTATATATATTTTAAAAGGTTATCTTTGTCTTGTAGCTCTTTCAACAATGCAAATCTTTCCCAATACATTGTAAACGTTTTCACCCTCCTGATGACTTTATGAACATTTTTTTAAAAACGTTAAATCCTTATTCTTTGTATTTAAATCCTTTGATGTTTCCCATAAAATGGATTGGGAAGGGTTGGAATAGAAACCGATTCCATTCATCTGAGTGACTAAGATGTCAGGAGAGTCTTGCAGTCTCTGGAAAGCAAAGCAGTTAGTGTCCCTGTAGGACTCACAGAGCTTCCTGCTTTGACCACATCGCCAAGCTGGAAACAGTAATCATAAACCTGTATAATCAGGAATCCACGGAGTTTCAATTTTATTGAAACCATAATGATGGAAACTTTTGAAATTATGACCCCAGCTAATTCTCAGAGGCCTATCTCTCAAAGAGGTTTTGGAGGAACACTACTGTTGTGAGATGTTTTATAAATGTTGTTATTGTTTTAACTCTCATGTTGGAAGTTTGCGGACTCTTATGTGCTATTTACCACTCTTGGAGATTCACATCAGCAGAGCAAAGGTTCTGATAATTCTTGCAGTGCAAGACCACGTTTAACCTGTCTAATTTGACATTTCTCAAACTTATTTGGATACAAACCAGTATTTGGGGGTGGTTCTTCTCCCCCAATGGGAGGAAAAAACTATTACCCACTCCACACACGCAAACAAACACACGCAATATGGAAAAAAATGCTTGAAACCTAGCCCTTGGAGCCAGGATGGGGCAGAGGTAAGGACATGCAGCCAGAGTCAGATAAACCCGGGTTCAATGCTAATTCCACCAGCAGTGTCACTTTAGGGGTGTTACTTAACCTCCCAGAGCCTTAGTTCTGCAGTCAGCAAAGACTTGGCTTCTATGGTGCTTGTGTGTGCATTAGATGAGCCGAGGCGGGCATGAAAGCATCTGGCACAAGGAAGGTATTTTTAAAATGCGACTCTCCCTCTTCTCCTCTCTTTGCAAAATCACAAGTGGAGACATTTGAAAACACACTGTTCAATTTTTTTTTAATGCTCATAAAACTTTAAATCAAATTATTCCACATAAGAAGCTATCTTGGAATGTCATTCCATTACTAGTCTGCAAGTTTTCGTAAATAAAGTCATCCGGAAAAAAAAAATGGCAGGGCCACTTTGATGCATGTATATGTAAAGGAAAACCTAGTATTTCATACAGCTATCTGAAATTTAATACCAAGGAATTTGCTCGTGTCAAATATTACTTTATTTAACGGAATGTGATATCACTTGATACAGTCATAAAGTGCATTCCTATCAAAATACAGCTGTTATTAACATTACTAACAACTGCTTTATCGCAGTGAATTTTATTGAAACCATAACGATGGGCACTTCTGAAATAAGTGTCCCTAGCTAATTTTCAGCAGCCTATCTCCCACAGAGAGTTCATGCAGTAATTCTAACGGGGTTTTCACACAAGGTAGAATGAGGAGTTGAAAATGCTTGAACAAGAGTCATCTTGTGGTCACCGATAATTATATAAGAGTTAAAGAAACAGAAAAAGGAAAAGGTGTCATCTTCCCCAGCTCTGAAATAAAAACAGGTATCAGTGACACAGTGCCAGTGCAGAGTGACTTGATTTTAATCTACAGTAGGATTTCCTTTAAGCCTGAATGTCTACTTCAAAATGCCCACTAAAAGCCTATGATGGACTTTAATTATGAGAGACGCAAGAGTCCAGTTCGTTCCCTCCTGTTGTTCAGGGTGGTTTAGAGCTGCCAATCACCACCCCCTTCAAAGAGGCCCAAGGTGCTGATACCACTTTAAAGAGGCGGCTGGACTGTGAGGACAGGGCTCTTGCTCCACATCCTCCACACGTGGTGCTGACAGATGCAGTGTTAAAATGCCTGGGGGAGCCCACAAGGGGCACTGAGCAGACCTCCTGCTAAAGCTACCACACTGGTTGGGGGTGATTTGACCTGGTGCCCCATAAGCTAACAGGCCGCGTGAGCACAGGTGCATGGTAAAGAACAGCACAGCAGGCAGCCCATCTCAGTAGAAGCAGCACCAGCTTAAGAGTCAGAAAGATCTGAGTTTGAGTCCTGACTCCCTCACTTTCTGCTATGTGGTCTGAGGCAAGTTGCTCAACTTCTGTCTATGACATGGAGAAAAGATACCTGCCACCNTGTGGTCTGAGGCAAGTTGCTCAACTTCTGTCTATGACATGGAGAAAAGATACCTGCCACCTAAGATAGCTGGTACCTATGTTTAATATAAGGCCCCTTCTTCATAACAGGATGCCTAACACTGTCCTTCTCCCAACAGAAAAGCAGAAGCCCTGCAGTCAATGTTTGTCTGCCTCCATGGCTTTCTATAAAACAGCTTCCTCCTCCCCCAGAGAGAAACTCGCTGGAGAGGCTAGCTGAGAAAGAAAAATGTTAAATAATTCAGAAGCACTAACATCAAGTCTGATGTCGGTATAAAAATAGTTACAAAACACCACACTCCTTTTGTTTTTGTTACAGCAACCTTGGCTCCCTGGTAGGAACAGGAGTGAGGGTCTGGCCTGAAGCTGGGACTGGGCCTGGGGCAGGGCCTGGGGCAGGGGAGCCCCGCCAGCCTTCTATTTTGGTTCTTCTAATTACTCATCCTTGTACCAAGGCGAGGCAGGCATTTGTTTGTCACCTCTATATTTTAAAACAGCCTCTGATAGGCTGGCTTATTTTTAAGTTGAAAATATGCTCAGCTGTGCCATTTGAAGCAGAGGGAATTCTCTACATCCTGCCTGCTGAAGGAGACCAACTGTGAGTCCTCCAAGGATGCTGGGTCTAATCTGAAAGCTTAAGTTCAAAGGAAAAGGCTGGTGGGCTGCCCCAAACCCAATCCCTGAAGGAGTCTCATAGCAATGGCCTATGTCACCCAAAAGGACAACACTGCCCGTAAAGGCACAAATTCTGAGGACAGCAAGATTCCAACTGGAAAGCTAACATATTACCAACTACCTGCCATGTGCCAGGCACCCTGCCAGGTCCTTTACTTGTATTACCTCCTGTAGCCCTGACAACTCATCCCAAATCAATTGCAAGCCTCCACATTTTATAGATGAGGAAACTGAGGCTCAGAGAAGTTAAAGGACTTCCTCCCCGAAGTCGCACCAAAGAGTTGGGGCTCAGACTAAGATGGTCAGCCTCCCAAGACTGTGCTCTCTCCCCCCAACACCATCCACAAGGGCAGAGCATGTGGTTTGAAAGGGTCTTCATGAAATATTCAACTGCATTTGTAGCTCCTGTCACATCCAAGCCAGATCTGAATGCTTACTCAGTGCATTTTTTTCTTGGAAGAGAGCTGCATGGAAACAAATTTCCAATTCATACTTAACAAGATGGGGAAAGAGTGCTTGTTCCTGACCTGCTCCAGAACAAGGGGGCAAGTCTATGCACATGCCCAGAGCCGCAGGCACAGGGAGGGCTAAACCTGAGGCCAGAACCAAACCTACTGCTTCCAGGAGCTGAGCATCTCAGAAGAACATCTCTGGCTGACTTTGAGAAGAGAAGAGGGAGTGATCAGCAAGTGAGAGAAAGCCTGTGAGGGTAAAGGAAGGAGGAGGAATAATAATGATCATACTATTTCCTGTCCTTTTGGAAAATGTGTTCTTATCCTTCATGTCTGACCCCAAATGCTTCTTTCTTTTGGAAGCTTCCCTGCCTCCCCCAGTAACCTGGGCGTGAGACTTCTCTCTCAGATGTGTTTACTTTGCACCAGCCTCTCTGCTAGAAGTCTCCCTAATGTCATCACATTTCGTCCTTAAAGCAGGTATTCTTGCTCCATCCTTAAAGCTACCACAATGGTTGGGGGTGATTTGATCTGGTGCCCTATAAGCTAACAGGCTGTGTGTTAAAGAGGATGGAACTAAGACCAAGAGTTTAGCTAATCTGCCAAAGGCCACACAGGC
>NW_007728968.1:107841-125330 GCF_000696425.1 Galeopterus variegatus | reverse complement strand
GCCCCTCTCTCTGGCCTTTGCCTGCCTGTATCTGGGGTACACTTCTGAACAAGTGGCTTTAATTCCGTGATTATTAAGGGGATGGAAAACTGAGATGGATGACAACAACGAAATGACAACCATGAGAGTTACTATGGCAACACTTCATCTTGAAAAGTGCCAGGAACGTGTTCTAAATTATAGGCGTATACACATATGTACACGCATGTACCTGAATGAGAGGCCTTAGAAACCTACTTTGATGCCTGAAGACCATCACCCAAACTCTGCTCTAGGGTGAACTCCCCCACACTATTTCCCACCTTCAGGGGTAGGTTATGAAGGGGATGTCTCCTCTTAGGAACCCAGATTAATTCTTTATGTAAGGCTCCACTTACCAGTGCAGGCAAGCACTGGGAGAGGCTAAACATCTTCTATTATAATTTTTGCTAAAAATTCAGAGACATCTGAAGATGGCTGGTATCTTGCTCCTGCCACCAGTCAGTTCCCATGAGCTGACTATCCATGCCTCCTGAAGAGGGACGCTTGCTTTATGGTCAGGTGGATTCATGCAGGAATGCTGGCTCCCTGATTCCCTGGTGAGTGACCTTGGACAAGAAGCCTAATGTCTTAGAGCTCCCTTTGTCCCTTTGAAGATGGGAATAACAAGACCTCACCCAGCTTAGCTTGTTGTGAGGACTAAATGAGATAATGTAGACCAGAGGCCTCACACAATTCAATGAAGATTAACTGAGAGCTTCCTATTGCCAGACTCTTCCAGGCACTGGGGTTACCTCGTTGAACAATAGACAAAGATCTTGACCCTCATGGAAATTTATAATAGTAATCAGAGACTGAAATATCCAAATGGATGACGGTCAGGCCATATATGAAAACAGACCTCTGACCCACAATGCCTGCAGCAGCCTGCCAAGAAGCCAGACCACCTCTGTAGCAACTGGCCCCCAAAGGGCAGGATTTGGTCAAGAGCCTGCCAACTTTCCTAATTTTTGTCCCCACTTCCATCTCAGGACCAACACGAGAAAGCCAAGTATGCTTCCCAAGCCAAGCAGTCCCACAGGATGCTCAGCCTGCCTCCAGCTTCCCCTTGCCAGCAGCACCCGACAGAGTAGACCTGAAGTGTCCCTTCTGTTTATTGTGAAGCTTCCTCACTCCACTGATGCCTCTGAATCCCTGAAAAGGGCAAGAGATAGTGGCTGACTCCCTTGTCATAGCAAGTTCTGAATACATAGTCTCTGCTTGTTCTCATTTGGGCAGCCTTTATTTACTTCCACAGTCAATAAGCATAATAAATAAGTAAATTATATAGCATGTTCTGCTCTGGACCTGCCTCCCCCGCTTCAGGTTATTCTTAACACGGCAGCCAGAGTGATCTTGTTATAAATAATAAAACATAGTACTTAACACTGTGGAAAGAAGAAAATATATAGCAGAGTAAGGATGTCTGGAATGCTGGGGCAGGGTAGGGGGCGTTTCAACTGCGTTAGTATTATCAGGGTGGGCTTTGCTGAGAGGTGACACTGGAGTAGAGACTGGGAGGTGGACAGCTTCCTATGCGGATATCCAGGGGCAGAGCATTCCAGGTGAGGGAGCGGCCCTGAGGCAGGAGATGGCCTGACATGTCCCTACAGAGCTCAGAAGGCGGGGGATGAAGGGCAGGAAGGGAGGGCTGAGATGGAACGGGAAGACCAGGTGGTGGATGAGGGCTTCGTAGGTCGGGTAAGGACTCTGGCCTTTACTCTGAGGCAAAGGGGGAGCCATTCCAGAGTTCGGAGCAGAGGAGTGGTATGATTGGGTTTATGTTTTGGATCACTCTGCTGTGTTGACAAGAAAATACAAGGAAGCAAGGGCAGATATGCAGGAGCCCAGTCAGAGGATCTTGCGGTCACTTAGCGAAAGAAGAGGACCTTGGACCGGAGTGGCAGCAGTGGAGCTGATGAGGAGGGGCAGCTTCAGGATGTGTTTGGAAGGCAGGGCCCACAGGATTTCCTGATGGCTCAGCTATAGCATGACTCCAATGTTTGGGGCCTATGAACCAGAAGGATGGAGTCATGACTAGCTGAGAGGGCATGATTGCAGGCAGAGCAGTTTTTGTGGGGAAGACCAATTCTGGATGTGTTACGTTTGACATGCTATGAGATTGTTCAAGTAGAAATATCAAAGAGGCATTGGTCACATGAGTCTGGAGTTTGGGATACAATGTATCAGTACCTTTCTTCCCCATTTTCTGCTCTCCCATAAAAGTGCAGATACCTTTATGGATCCAGGAAGCAAGATGTGGTCTAGGTCAATCCTAACGACCATCTCACCCAATGCGATGCAGTTCAACACATGGGGGCCAAGAGCTGGGGCACCAGAGGGGGCTGTCGGCTCTCGGCTTCTCCAGTGATACCCCACAACCCCTGGTGATTGACAGACTCCACAACTCCCCACACAAGATGGGAATGATAAAAACTTTCCTGGTCCACCTCCTACAAGATTGGAGGGAACTGAACCTTGGTTTTCTGCAGGCTCATGGAGCAACACCTTTCAAAAGCTCTAGGAAGCTACATAATCTTTGACCTAGAAATTTCAAGTAAATAAATTGGGCTGAAGGAAATAAGTAGACAATCACAGCATTAAATGAAAATGTCAATTTCAGCATTATTTACAGTCGTAAAAAAATGGAAATAACAGTAGGAAATTAGCTAAATAAATAATGGTATATCTTCATGATGGAATTTACATAACTATTAAATGTCATGTTGGAGAGAAAATTTAAAGGCATGGGAAAATGATCATGACATGTTAAGGTTACAAAACAATGTGAGCAAATTGTTCCAAATAGTGGTGAGAGTGGGTGGTGTTGGAGGGGGTGGTAATTAGGATTGTGTGTAGAAACAATGCTGGAAAGAAAACCAAAATGTTAGGAGGAACTAGCTCTACTTGGCAGGATTACGGGTTTCTTTCACTTGTTCTCTGGGTTATCTTAAGTTTTCTACATTTCCCATTGTTTACATGAATTATTGTTATAATAAAAAAAANCAGATGTGTTTACTTTGCACCAGCCTCTCTGCTAGAAGTCTCCCTAATGTCATCACATTTCGTCCTTAAAGCAGGTATTCTTGCTCCATCCTTAAAGCTACCACAATGGTTGGGGGTGATTTGATCTGGTGCCCTATAAGCTAACAGGCTGCGTGTTAAAGAGGATGGAACTAAGACCAAGAGTTTAGCTAATCTGCCAAAGGCCACACAGGCTAGCCCAGTGGTTCTCAGCTGGGGACAGTTTTTCATTCCCCTCTCAGGAGACTTTTGGCAATGTCTGCAAACAGTTTAGGTTGTCACAGCTGGTCGGGGAGGCACTGGAACCTAGTGGAGAGAGGGCAGGGATGCTGCTAAACATTGTGCAATGCACAGGATGGTGCCCCACAACAAAGAATTATCTCATCAATGGTGGCAAAGTTGAGAAAATCTAGGCCAGAGGTGGCTCAGCCAGGATTTCAACTGAGCTCAGTGTGACTCAAACTCATGGTGTCTTATAATACTCGTACCTAAGTACCTTGAGGTCTGCATGGACTCTCCTGCCCTTCTATCTTGAATCGCACCTAGTCCAGGGCCCAGCTTACTCAGCATGCCCTTGTTGACTGATTAACCAGTATATTTAATAATAGTGCTGAGGAGCAAGATGAGGAGTCCCCTCAAGAAGAGCCAGCCACTCCATAACTGACTCTCTAAAGAGGACACTGAGTCCAATTTCCACCCTGCAGGAAGCTTCTCCTCAATAGTCTTGGCAGCCGTGCTTGCCCTCCTCCACTGATGGGGCACTCCCTCCCTCCATGGGAGTCCAATACGTGCTGGGATGCTCTCCCTGATGCTGCACTGAGGCCGGCTCTCTACCCAGCTCTGGCTCACCTCAGCCTCTGGAGCCCTGTGGGAGAGACTGCCTGCTAGACCCCAAGAAACTAGCCATAAAGTGCTGGTCATGTTCTCCTGACTCTGAAATAGTGAAGAACACAGCCTGGAAGCCAGATTGGTCCAGATTCAAATCCTGACCCCATCACTCATATAGTTGGTCATGGAACACAGCAAGGCCTGCTCAGCACACAGTAGGGGCTCCAGTGGCCTCACTACCTTGGCTGGCAGGGTCTGCTCTGGCTCTCCCCACCCCTCTGGTGTGAGCTCCATGACATCTTCTGAGATTCCCATCTAGCCCCTCTCTCTGGCCTTTGCCTGCCTGTATCTGGGGTACACTTCTGAACAAGTGGCTTTAATTCCGTGATTATTAAGGGGATGGAAAACTGAGATGGATGACAACAACGAAATGACAACCGTAATAACTTCGTATAGCATACATTATACGAAGTTATACGACTTATATTTCAAACAGTGTATATATCAGCAATGAGCTTGGATGTATCCTCCCACAAGACTGGCACTACTCAGAGAAAAGAGAATATAAATATGGTAAATAATTATGCATAATAAATAATATAAATGCAATATAACAAAATAAAAATAAAACTTAAAACTCTATTCTAGCTATATTTCAAGGGCATGTGAGAAATGGCTACCATACTTGTATTGGAAGGCACAGCTACACATTTCCATTATTACAAAAACTTCTACTAAAAAGCTCTTGTCTAGAATATCTCTTTGGGGAAGTCTTCCCAAAGGTGGTAAATTTGTTTCTTTAAGGTGTAATGGATTTCACCAAATAAGCAAAAGGCACTGGGTCTGCAGTATGAGGAACATGGAGAACATTAGAATTACTGACCCTATTGGTAGCAAGATGCCACTTCTATTTGATAATCCAACCATGGGGTTTATAAGCTGGTGCTGAAGGCCAATTGTGTCACTTATGAACCCATCCAACCAACTCACCTTCATACTTCACCACCACCCAACACAAGGTCTTCTGCTTGAGTCCAACTGAAATAACTTGATTTCCCATTTTCGTATGTATTTATATATGCTGTTCTCTGCAAGTGGAATGCCCCTTCCTGTTACCTTGGCTATTTTTGATCACCCTTCAATACAGTTCAAGCTCCACCTCTTCTGTGAGATTATTCCTGACTGCATCTATGCAGGCGTGGCTCTTGTATGTCCCTTGTACATTTATGGTGACGTCCCTTGGCTAAGCATATGGCTTTTCCAGGTACCACCTCTGAAGGAGCCAACCTCATTGGATTGTTTATGTGCCAGGCCACATCTGTGATAGGCTTAGCTCATAAATGTTTGAAGCATAGGATGGAAAGAAGTCCATAAGGTCAGCTGAACCATTTCCCTATTTCCAGGACAAACTTACATCTAAAGTGGTCGAGGAGATAAAATTTAAAAAATCCTACCTGGCTTTCAAAAAACACATAGGAAAGAATCCAAAACCACACCGGGCAAGTCATGGCAATGTTGAATTATTGCTACCTATTCCAGAACGTGCCATGACACTTAAAATGCATCTGAGGATACAAAAGAAGCCTAAAGAGTACAACATACCTGGAACTGGAATCTTTCTATGGCACAATGATAATGGTCATTATTTACTAGGTCTACTGTCACACTACAATTGCCACCACTGAGGCCACAACAATACCGACAAACATGCACAAAATCAGCAGACTCCATTTGCTTTGTGACAGTCCACAACTGGTGCTCTTGAACTTGGGGAGACAAGGAGGAGAAAGAAGAAGCAGGAACAAAAATCAAGTTCTTAGAATCCTGCTAAGCAAAGAGGAGGCCTTGCATCAGCATCTCTTGGGAGCTTGTCAAAGATACAGAATCCCAGGCCTGCCCTCAATCACTGCATCAGAACCTACATTTGGACAAGTCCTCAGGCAGTGCCCGTGCACACTGAATTTAAAAAGCCCTCTCCAGAATACAACACACTGTATCAGTTTGAGATGATCTCATGAAAAAAGCAGTCAACTGAAAAGGATTTCTCAACCAAATATTAATTACCTAAAAGATGTCAAATCACCAAACCATCCAGAAACGCAGAGCTTCCAGGCCCTGGGGCAATGTCAAGTCTCTGGCCCCAAACCCTGAAGAGCCACTGCCATCTGATAAGCATTTTACAGGATGCTACAGAGATCATTAGGCATTCCTTCTTCTACCTGGAATCCTGAGGCCTCACTGGCTGGGTGGAGGGCTGTGCATG
Source organism: Galeopterus variegatus (assembly GCF_000696425.1). NCBI lineage: Eukaryota > Metazoa > Chordata > Mammalia > Dermoptera > Cynocephalidae > Galeopterus > Galeopterus variegatus. Next base: position 119,197 of record NW_007728968.1, on the reverse strand, counting down.
AATGGTTAATGGGGCACAGCCCAGAAGTGAACATGAAAGGAGCAAAACTAGGTCAAAGGACTGTCTCAACATCTCCGGGCAAGGGCCGGGCCTTCTCCAGCACTCAGATGCAGCTGTGCTGGAAGGAGAAGAGGACAGGCTGCGTGAGGAGGTGCTTTTCGGACTGAGATGCCCCAGTTTGCAGGAAGGGGGGCAGGGAAGGGAAAGAAGCCTTGATTACCATATTCATAGTCCCATGGCTCGAAGAAATTAGGTCACTCACCCCATACATAAATTACTCAGTATGGGATCCCTTTATGCTTTTTTGAAAAAGGTAGGGAACTAAGGTTTAATAAGCCTCTACTTTATGTTCCATTTCTCAGCCCTGGCTGTGCCTTAGAATCACCCAGTCCCACCCAGAGCAGTTGCTGAGCACTCAGAGGTGGGGCCAGGGCTCTCCTGAGAGCTCCCCAGGTGATTTCAAGGTATAGGCAGGGTTGGGGTCCTCTGTGTTATGCACTGTGCTGGAACTCTAAGTTGAGCAGCTCAGAGAGACAGATAGAGAATTATTATTCTCGTTTTTTAGATGACCAAGATGGTGCAGGTAGCAAAGCCACCAAGCTGGAATTGGAACCAGAATTTGCAGGCCTCAACCTAGAGACATCTGGTTTTCTACTCCTGTGGGCACCTCCATTTGCAGAAGGCAGGGTACCAGGGGTTCTCTCAGAGTCCGACCTGCACAAACCTGGAAGAGACTCTTTCAGACCCTCCCATCCCTGTCCCTTCTCACACACACACACACACACACACACACACACACGGGCATCCACCACCGAACTGTGCTGACAGGCTCTGGAAGCAAAAACCAGAGGATCAGGAGCTGAGTGGGTGGGGAGAGGACAGGAGAACAGCAATGCCAAGAGCCACCCTTCACACAGAGGACACTGACTGTTAGCCACTGTGCAAGTCACTTCACAAATCCTGCAACGACTCTTTGAGGGAGATACGAGGGAAAGATTCATATTATCTTTTAATTCTATTTTTTCCACAAACTTTTTGAAGTATTTCCATTTTCTGTTTTATAACTGAAAAATGATGGAAGCTCAGAGAATCTAAATAACTTACTTGAATGCATACAGCTACCAGACAAAAGCAGAGAATCCAATCCAACATCTGTTGGCATTTTCCTATTGTCTTACATGGCCTTAGAAAGCATTTTACTTAACTGTAGGATATGGGAGAACCATCAGTAGCAGAGAAAAAGGAACCCAGGAGTTAGTGGTACCTCAGTAAATTACCTTTAAGGCTCTGAAAATAATGATGTTGCTTCAACAATGACAAGAATTCCCAACACTGTCACAAATATTCCTTCACGATAATCCAACCAACAATCCTGTCAAATACTCATTATCTGCATTTCGTGGATAAGGAAACTAAGGCACAGAATCATTAAATAACTTGCCCAAGGTCCCACGGACAGGAAGTGTTAGAACTGGGAGTTGTGGCTGATGACAGACTCAGTGCCTCTTTCAAGCTGCCAAGAAGTGAAGTTTGGGAGGAGATCTTTCAAGGTGTCAAAAAGTGAGCTAGACCACAGCATCCTAGATTGTTCCCAGAATGTGGATCCAGGCCAAACCTCATGGCTGCTGTCACTTAGCAGCTCAGGGCTACTTTTTAGTTAGGTGTGTTTTTGTTTTAATCATTCAACCTGCAAAAAAGGAATGTCCGCTTTATTCCTTGAGAGGGACAAGGAGCAAGGCTGGGAAATGCTGAGGGGTTTACACAGCATTACAATGAAGCACATCCCAGGGAAACCAATCAAATAAATACGAAGGCCCAGGTGGAAACAGAGCTTCCAAGCCTATACCAGAGAAAGCACAAGACTCAGAGGCAGCCAAACATCAGTCCCAGTCCCAGCTCTGCCACTTGCGAGCCCCTGTGGCAGGGGTTGCATTGTGTAATCACATGACGCCTCCACTCATTCCTCTGGAAAGTGGGGATCCTGCCAATCTCAAGAGAGCGTCATGGGGATTAAATGAGTATATGTTCTAGATGGAGTTGCACCCCAGGCCCTGAAGTCATTTGCATCTTTACTTACCTGTATGTGCCAGCTGTTCTACTAAAGAGCACACTTAATCCTCAGAGCCATGAGATACATGATGGAGTCTATTGCTTTCCTTATATACAGATGAGAACACTGAGGCACAGAAGGCGTACCCTAGGTCCCACAGCAAGGAGGTGAGGGGTCAGGCTCTGAACGCAGTTCTTTCCTTCTTCAAAGCTGATTTTCTTCCTAATATCCCATGCTGTTCAGTTGGAATCCCCTCAGGCTACATGTAGAAAATGGACTTAAATGGCCATAAAGAGAATTAAGGTTTGACATTAGGAAAAACATCCTGGACTTGAAGATAGGCAAACACAAGAATGGATAAGCCAGAAATTCCAAACTTGCTAGAAAAGGACAGATTAGGAGCAACTAGGAGTCTCTGACTGTACCCTATAGCTGAAAGAGCATAGCCCTAGTGGGCATATGCAGTTGCCAATCTTTTTATGTTAGTTCAGTGTATGGAAAAAAAAAAAAAGTAAAACAGAATAGAACACAAAACTTAATAAAGGAAAAAGCCAAAACAGTCCTCATAAAACCATCAAAAATTCTATTAACTCATCACTCTTAATACTTTGTCTTTTTCTCTTTAGTCATGCTTCAAAAAATATCTACTTTAAAAATACATATTTAGGGGCCGAACCCGTGGCTCACTCGGGAGAGTGCGGCGCTGGGAGTGCAGCAGCGCTCCCACCGCGGGTTCAGATCCTATATAGGGATGACCAGTGCGCTCATAGTGCTCACTGGCTGAGCGCGGTGCGGCCGGTCTCAAAAAAACCCCAAAAACCACATTTAATCTTTGTAAGACATACTTTACTTATCTAATTGTTTACCTTTTCCCTATTATAAATAACACTGCAATGAACACTTTTATTCTTAAAACTTCTCTGCCCATCTCTTGATTATTTTCTTTGGCTGGATTCCTAGAATTGGAATACTGGACTGAAGGGAATAAGTGTTTCTAAGACTTTGACAGTTACTGCCAAATTGCTTTCCTAAAAGAGTATATTAATTTGCATCTCCATGGGCAGTGAAGGAGAGTACCTGTCTCCCAGCACCCTTTCCAGGATCCAATATTGTCTTAAAAATAATCTTGGCGAATAAGTGAAAAATAGTAGTATGAATCTGCAAATAGACACAGAGTGTTTAAATAATTTACCTCTGGTTATACAGGACTTGAACCTGGATCATGTGGCATAACTAGGATTTGAACTCAAGTCAGTTAGCTCCAGGAGCTGGGTAACCACTACCCCAAAGTACTTTGCAACAACTTGGGTTATTTAGTGGTTGCCATGTGTCAGCCATTGCTTTAGGAAATACTACATTAGAGTTCCACAAGGGCAAGGATCCTTGCATTATTCTTCAATTACTCCAAGCTTCTAGAACAATGCTGCCCGGTGGAATTTTCTGCAATGACAGAAATGTTCTCTAAGTGCACTGTCCAATATGGTAGCCACTACTGAGCATTTAAAATCTGGCTAGTGCAGAGGAAATTCATTATTGTTATTTAATTTTAATTATATTTAATTTAAATTATGATGAGTGACTACCATATTGCACTGCACAGCTCTAGACCAGCTAGCACATTGCCCATTAAATATTTAAGTGAAGGACTCATGGAGTCTCCAATTCTGCCTCCCTTCACCATACTTCCTCCCAGGCAAGAGTTGGCCTTGTCCTCCCTCTCCTCATGCATCTATTTGTTCTCTCAAATGCAGGGTTAATGCTATTTATCTGTCATGTGGGGTGATGTGAGGATCAACTAATTAATGTTTGCAAAGAGCTTCGTTGCTGACTGGTTCTCAGAATAATTGTACGTTAATAAAACATTTAAACTACCAGTTCTCATCCAGAGGCCAAAGAAAGGCTGGGTTTATTTAGTAAAAAGCTGGTTTCTCTGACTCACCCTGAACTGGATCCTTTCACTGTGGACCTTGTCAATACAAACCCCTTTCATTTGAAAGGACTTCCCAGTCAGAAGATACTGAAATTTGTCTTCATAATGGTTTTGATGTCATGGTTTGATGAGTAAATTAATAATACAAACAAGATTGGGGAGGGTGGATATTTAACCAACTTGAACAAATTGCTTTTAAACTCTTAAGCACTTTAATTGCTTGCACAATAATGATGCAGATTTTTAAATATCTTGATCCCCTTTCAAAGTAGGTCCAGAAAAAGACCTCTTAAGCAGAACACATTTTTAAGAACTCAGTTTTAACTACATGGCATTTTAGAAAGTTACAAAGTTCCATTACAGGAAAAACAAGGGCTTGGGAGACTGAGAGGCCTATGATGAAATGCTAGTCCTAGGTGTGGGACCATAGGCAAGTGGCTTTGCCTCACTGAGCCTCAGTTTCCTCATGGAGAATATGGGGACAACAGCAGCCACCTGACACACAGAAGGCACTTAGTACATGCTCGTTTTGCTCTTGCTCCGTTCTTCCTCTTGTCAACCACTACAGGACAAGAAGATTGACTACACCCCTCCCCATTCTGTCTGTGTAAATGAACATGCCAATTCTCGAAATCTGAAAAGAAAGAACGAACACATCCCTTCATAGTGCCCATCTACAAATATAAGACAGCTCCTTTTGATGTCTGGGGGTCATAATTATTACTTTCTGAAATAATGTCAGATCAGGAGGTAGCTTGAAACCTTGCTACTCCAAGTGTGGATCATGAACCAGCAGCTTGGCATCCCCTGAGAGCTGGTTAGAAATGCATATTCCTGGAGCCCTCCCCAGACCTACTGAACCAGATTCTGCATCTTAACAAGATCCTGGAGGGAGGTGTATGCATGTTAAAGTTTGAGAAGCAATAACTTACAAAACATCAAATCCACTTTCCCCTGCCAACCTAATTATATGGAGAAGGAAACTGACTCCAGGAATTGGCAAGGTTTGCCCAAGCCATGAATGTATTAGCTGCAACCCATTTGCTTGACTTTCAAGGGGTTCAAGACCAGATTTATAGAAATCAACAGTCATTCCAGAGCAAGAAAATGGACTCTTTCAGAGAAAAACAGAGAATGTTTTTGAGGATTTTAATGATTAGATGATTGCATCTGATACCCTTTTGGACTTGTCCGCCAAGGCTACAATGCTCTGCAAAGGCAACACAGGACACATGGGGAAAGGGAGTAGGGCGGCTGACCACAACTCGAGATTCTGCTTCATTGATGGCCTGTTTCCTTTCTGTTTTCCAAAGGAAAGAAAAGCCCTGATTTGATGTTCAGAACATGACAAAGAACAGAAACATTCTCTCACCTTCCCCCATGAAACTGGAGTGGTGTAAGCATCAAAGCAGCATCTAAACATGTGTCTGAATTCAGCTGGCAACCAGCAGAGTGGGCTTCCTCTATGGTGACTATGACATCGAACAAACCTGAGGTGACCTCTCTACCCAATCTAAAGGAACTCCTGATGTCTCCTGCTGAGCATGGGGACACCTTGGAAATGGGAGGACTGGACTTCCCCCACTGGCTCCACAGAATTTTTGTCAGATGACAAGTCATCTAACTGCAGGGAATAAATCTTTTCTGGGTCACAGAAATTCTACACATGAAGGAGTGAGACTGACAAATGCACCCTCTGATTGAACCAGACCATGCAAGGAGGGGACGAAATGCCCAACTACTCCCAGTTTCAAAACAGCAAGTAGGCATGTTGATTGATTGTGATTTATTGTGCCCTGGGGCCATGAAGGGAGACTCAGTTGGGTTGATTTTCCCAGTAAAGTGCCATGCAGAAGGTGGACATAAGCTTGCTGTGGGGTAGAGTCTCAGCTGTTTCCATTGGCAGATCTCTGCACCAAAGGAAGGGAAAAGGGTGGAGAAGAGGATATTTGCCACCTCAGCAAATGCTGAAGACACACACGCTACTCAGAGAAACTGTTTATTAACACCATGGAGCCAGCCCCACCTACAATGCTAAGGAACATATTAACGTACTTAAACTCCATTGCTGGATGGAGCACTCACCATAGAGAGTGATGATTTGAAGACAGGTGAAGAAAAATGTTCTTGGAAAAAGAATCTGCCTAACAATTCTGCAGAACAACTCAAAGTTATGCAAATCCCTTGCTCAAGGTTTGTCACCCCTACCTTCCTCTATCAGCTACAGCTCCCAAACCTGTCAGGGACTGCAAAGTAAACAGACATACTCTGGTTAAAAAAATGAAGTAGACATCATAGTGTACCCTACTGGTTTTCACATGTGACAGAAGCCTTAGTATGGTATGTGCCTTTGAACCTGCAATTCTACTTTCTAGGAATTTATGTTAAAGAAATACTAAAATTGTTTTTATTTTTTTTTGTCCTTTTTGAGACCGGCCGCACTGCACTCAGCCAGTGAGCATTGTGAGCACACCGGTCATCCCTATATAGGATCCGAACCCACGGCGGGAGCGCTGCTGCTCTCCCAGCGCCGCACTCTCCCGAGTGCGCCACGGGTTCGGCCCAGAAATACTAAAATTGTACATATGTAAAAGGATGGCTGCTGCAGTTTTGTTATAATAAAAAAACTAAAAATAAACAAAAAGAAAAAAATGGTACTGCTTAAATGAAGTATACATACCATATTGAAACACTGGGATTCTATGTAGCCATTAAAAATGTTGCCATAGGGAGAAAAGTTATAACATGGAAAGATTTGTGTGCTTTATCACTAATGAAAATAGGCATTCAAAATATTATCACTATGATATCATTTTTCTGCATTCATAAAGGAAAGTCACAAGGTGCAACCCCAAATGTGGCGAAACTTACTTTGATTTTGCTTTTCTCTATACTGTCTGGATTTGCTATGTGAACACATATTACTTTGCTAATTAGAATAAAAACAATAAAAGGGGAAAATTTGACAAAGTAATAAATATATAATCCACAGAACACTAAGCACATATTTTTACATTGTTTCATTAGACGCTTTCCTTATGGAGAACTGTAAATACATGGATCCATGTGTTTCTTTCAAAGTGGCCCCCACAGTGGTCTATCAGTTCAAAGCAAAGATAGCGTGATTCAGCTTTCAGTTACAATAAACTCGGCTGATAGACCATGTAAAAAGGCAGGTAAAAATTGCCCCTTAGATCTAGAATTGATGTTGATTTACCCTGCTAGGCTCTTGGAATCAAATCTGCAAGGAGGTGATTTAAATTCCATTGTTCTTCTGCTTCACTTTTCAGACGTATGGATGTGGGAGAAAGTACTGGGATGGAAACAACAGAAGGCTGGGGGCCAGGGCAGAGTAGTTATTTGGTAGAAAAGGACAGCAGGCTGAGTACCGGATGAGGATTTGCACAACTTGGTGCTGATTTTCCTTTGACCTCTATCACAGTTAAACAGTGTGAGTTGGCATCTGAAATTGAGTCCCTTGCTTGTGTTACCCAACAATCTTTACCTTAAATTCCTAATCACCTTCCCTATATTTGTAAATTTTGATCTGGAAATATCAGGTTACGTAATATGCCAATCTGCATGAGGATGTAATTCTGTAAGAAAAAGAGACTCAATGAAGCACAAATTCTAACAAAACTAGAAATGACTTTTCTAAGAAAAGAGAAGATATTTTTGTTTCAAGCATTTGAAGCTGGTTTTAAATAGACTTTGGATGCAAAGTTGCTAGTTCTTTTGGGCTATTAATTTCCCTGCCTGACCCTCACCCAACAAATGCATGATGCTGGAAAGGGATGAAGGAGGTGGAAGGGCCTACAGTGTGCCAGGGGTTTTAGCGATGTTGCTATTTACAGCGTTGTAAACTAGATAATACAAGCATTGGCCCACTTTCGGGGGTGGAGGGAGAATGAGGTTCCAAACACAACTTGCCTAAGGCCCTCAAAGCCATGATTCCAACCCAGTAAGTTAAGGGGTTAAAGTCACATGCCATCACATCACTCCCACAATACCACAAAAGATGAAATTATACCAAACAGTCAGATTCTATTGGAAGACAGTCCTGGGAAACCCAACTCATCCACTCCTACAATACTCAGCCTTCTGCTGGAACATCTGCTCAGCCCGGAGCTCACTACCTCTTATTCCAGACCATGCCTTTCACTACAGAACTGTCTTCTGACGGTTCTTCTTTTTTTCCTGCCTCCTGGGACCCACACTAAGCAAGGCTGACCCTTCTTCCCCCACAGTCCATTAGGATGGTTGCTTGGCTTACTGCCCCCATTCTACCTCTACCCCCAAAGAGAGGTCTTGATGAGAACAGGATGCTGGCACAGATGATGAATGAGAAATCTCCCTAGAAAACCAAATCTCTCCATCCCTGACACCTTCCCCATCCCAGAAGATGGCGATTTCACAGACCATCCCAGACCCCTGCTTGCTTAAAGACACATGCTGGGAATAAAAGCTTCCCTGACTTAGCCCCCTAAAACCACACAAACATCGATGTCCTAAATCCTGCCTGAAGAACCTGGGAACGTTTCAATTTCCAAACATTCACAAGGACCTACTGAAAGCAAAGCACGCTGAGAGGAAACACTCGCTCAGTCCAGGCAATCAGCTCTGTCTGGTCCAGTTCCACTAGCTGGAAGGGCTTCCCGTCATCACGCTCACCAGAGAAAACAGATTCTTTCTCATCCGTCTTGTATAACGCCTAGAAAGAGGGGAATCCCGTTTTTGCACTGTTTGCACTGTCTGGCTTCGGCGCAAACCTCCCCTCTCCTCCCCTGCCTTCCCTAACACACACACGCACACCCCGTGCGCTCACCGCCACCACCTGTGAAAACACCCCTTGTAACTTTGGCGAGGACGGCTCCCCGGAAAGCCGAGCGGCCGGGGGTCCCAAGGAACCGGGCCGGGCGGGGGAGGGGAGGGAGGCGCGGCCGGGACCCCGCGCGCTGCAGCGCGGCACTAGGGGCTGGAACGTGGCCTGGAACGTGGCGCTCTCGGCTCCGGTTTCGCGCCCAGGCCCCGCCCACCGGCAGCCCCGCTGGCGCGGACCGCTCCTCTGGCCGCGGAGGAGACCAAAGCCGGAGGCGACCGGCGGCTACCCGCGGAGAACTCGAGGGAGCCGCGGCCGAACCTGGACCTTCGGAGACGGCCAGCGGCCGGCGGGGAAGAAGGCCACGCGGGGCCAGCGCCGGGGCGGGACAGCGGGGACGCGCAGGTCCCGCACGCCGGGAAACAGGTTGCCGCCGAGCCCCAGCCCCTCCCCCCGGGCGCCCCGCCGCGGCCTGATTCCCGCCCTGCGCCGGGAGCGAACCCAGCCGCCTCCGGGCCGCCCTCCTCCTTCCCGGACCCAGGTGGCCCGGTCCGAGCCCCTCTGGCAGCCGAGTTAAAGGCGCCTTCAGCAAGGTCAAGGCGCGGGCGGCCGGCATCTGGGGGTTTTTCTCAGCCGAGCGCTGGCTTTGCAATCGCATTGTTAAGGATCATGGCAGCGGCAGGAAATCCGAAAGGCCCCACAGGTCTGCGCAAGGGAGGATTTATTTTACAGCGCAGAGCACACTCAGACCCGGGATTTCAGAGGCGGAGATGCGGAGTTTCAGGACGCCGGAATGTGGCAAAAACAAAACACAACCCGCCCGTGCACAGCACCACTCCCGACTGCTGGGGGCGCGGGGGGCGGCGGGGGCAAGGGAGTTCAGGGCCACTGTGCCCCCACACTTCAGCGTTCCGCGCGGCTCTGTCACAGCTGGAGTGGCTTATCCTCCTACAGGCGAAAATCAAGATTGAGAAACATTGCACTACTGTGGTTTCTCTATCAAAGCCCACCAACGCGCTACAGGCTGCGGCGGCGAAGGGCAGCAGCGAGACGGGGAGATGAAACGCAGCAGAAGCAAACTGCTGCCCGCGGAGGGGATGCGAGGGGACGGAAGCCATACCCAGCACTCATCCCCATTAGCGCCGGGCTAGCCCAGGAAGCCAGGGATAGGTAAATAATGGTGGCCGCCCCGGCAGAGGCCAGCATGCTACTTCCTAATTCCCAACCAGCGTGGGCCTGGATGGCTGGGATGCCTGGACATCTCCAAAGGGGACCAGGCATCGCGGGCAGGTTTCTAAACACGTGAAGGGCACTGGGTGTGAATACAGGGAGGGACGCCAGGAGAGGCAGAGAAGAGGGGCTTTGGGGCTCACCAGGACACAAAGTCCCCTAAACAGCATTCTCTCGAAGGCCTTTCAACACCTTTAAAGGGGAGGCTCGGGGCTTTGAGAACTCAATGAAACCTAAGTTCTGGCCGTCTCCTCCTCTGATCGATCCCGGATGCCCCAACCCAGTCCCTGTCTCCGTAAATGGTTCTTTGGGGACAGCAGCATCAGTACCCAACGCCCATCGCTGAAGTGGGCGCCGTGGTGCAGGGAGTCTCCTGGCTCTGGTGCGGAGTGGAAGCTCCCTGGTACTTAACACTCCGCAAGCAGGCAAACTTTCAGGCTTGTCTTTCAGGAACGGGGTACTCGCATCACAGTTCTGAGTAGTTACCCAGGCAGCTTATATAACTGCCCGCGATGCCGATCGGCAGATCTCTCTCCGTGCGTGGCCTCACAGCTCAGCACATGGGCACCCTCTCGTCCCGGCGCTTCCCGAGAGCGCCCCACAACCTCCTCTACCAAGCAGCAGGGCGATCTCGTGTGCTAGTCAACACCAGTGTGCACGCAGGTTCCAGTAAAACCCCGGCTGCCTTCCGGCGCCCCTTTTGCTGCGTTGGTGGTTTATGGATAACTGCATCTCTGCAAACCTTTTCGCCAGGGCTGAGGGGTGAGAGTAGGTTGGGGACTGCGGGGGGGGGGTTGGCGCGGTTCAGCTGAGGGCTCTGCACCCAGCTGATTAGTAATACTGTCATTCACATGGGCCCGGGTGCACAAATCGCCTTAACGTCTCATCCTAAAGGAGAGCCAATTTGCAAAGTTAGAGCCCACGCAGTTGAATTTCCAGTACTTTCCAACCTCGTCTAGGCGGAGGCAAGGCAGAGAGGGGGCAGCGGCCAGCGACACCCACTCTACGGCCCAGCCAAGAAGGACTCACTAGTTGAACCCTCTACTCCCCGCCCTTCCCCCAAGTAGTTGGCTGTGTATTCCTTGGTTGCGCGTGTACACACACACACACACACACACTCCGCACCACCAAATTCCCTCTGCTCCACCAACGTAAAGACTGCGTTTTTAAATTGCGAGGAAAATACCTAAGGAACTCGGTGATCACATTTCAACCCAGAGCACATTTCCCGAAGCTGGAGCGGGAGTAGTCTCACTCACACTCACACACACACACACACACACACACACACACACACACACACACACACACACACACACACACACAC